>NC_054704.1:23862237-24010129 GCF_016097555.1 Gigantopelta aegis
CTGTGGGATGGTGTATATTGTTTGTGTTGGATGGTGTATATTGTCTGTGGGATGGTGTATATTGTCTGTGTTGGATGGTGTATATTGTTTGTGTTGGATGGTGTATATTGTCTATGGGATGATGTATATTGTCTGTGGTATGGTGTATATTGTCTGGGATGGTGTATATTGTCTGTGGTATGGTGTATATTGTCTGTAGGATGGTTTATATTGTCTGTGGGATGATTTGTATTGTCTGGGTATGGTGTATATTGTCTGTGGGATGGTGTATATTGTCTGTGTTGGATGGTGTATATTGTCTGTGGGATGGTGTATATTGTCTGTGTTGGATGGTGTATATTGTTTGTGTTGGATGGTGTATATTGTCTGGGGGATGGTATATATTGTCTGTGTTGGATGGTGTAAATTGTCTATGGGATGGTTTATATTGTCTGTGGGATGGTGTAAATTGTCTATGGGATGGTGTGTATTGTCTGTTGGATGGTGTATATTGTCTATGGGATGGTGTATATTGTCTGTAGGATGGTGTATATTGTCTGTGTTGGATGGTGTATATTGTCTTTGTTGGATGGTGTATACACTCTGTGGGATGGTGTATACTGTCTGTGGGATGGTGTATATTGTCTGTGGGATGGTGTATATTGTCTGTGGGATGGTGTATATTGTCTGTGGGATGGCGTATATTGTCTGGGATGGTGTATATTGTCTGTGTGATGGTGTATATTGTCTGTAGGATGGTTTATATTGTCTGTGGGATGATTTATATTGTCTGGGGGATGGTTTATATTGTCTGTGGGATGGTGTATATTGTCTGTGGGATGGTTTATATTGTCTTTGAGATGGTGTATATTGTCTGTGGGATGGTTTATATTGTCTGTGGGATGGTGTATATTGTCTGTGGGATGGTGTATATTGTCTGTTGGAATCGCCAATTGCATTCAAAACAAAGTATACTGATCGGTTTTTAAAAACCGTAAAAATAAAATAAAATACAAAGTTGATGCAAATATACTCATTTGGTAAAATGTGAACACTGGATACACAATAATTACCATCAAATATCAGTTCACAAAAAGCACTTTGGATAAAATGTGTGATTTCTCTATAAAATGTTTCGTTATAATTGCTTTTAATTGTCAGTGTATGTTATTTTAATTGTCAGTGTATGTTATTTTTATTCTGCACGTGAGGAGGGTGAGATGAAGCCCAGTGGTAAAATGCTCGCTTGATGCACGGTCGGTCTAGGATCGATCCCCGTCGGTGGGGCTATTGGGCTATTTCTCGCTCTAGCCAGTGCACCACGACTGGTATATCAAAGGCTGTGGTATGTGCTATCCTGTCTGTGCATATAAAAGATCCCTTGCTACTAATGGAAAAATATAGAGGGTTTCATTTCTATGACTGTGTCAAAATGACCATATGTTTGACATCCAATAGCTGATGATTAATAAATCAATGTGCTCTAGTGATGTCGTTAAACAAAACAAACTTATTTTTCTGCACATGAGATGCTTGCATCGTATGATCAAACCACATCAGTGGACCCATTCTCTGATTGGTTTTTTTTCTGTTCCAACAAGTACACCATGACTCGTGACTGGTACATCAAAGGCTATGGTATGTGCTATCCTGTTTGAGAAAGTGCATATAAAGAGCCCTTGTTGTTAATGGAAAAATGTGGCATGTTTCCTCTAAGACTATGAGTAAAAAAATAACCAAATTTATGTTTAACATCCAATAGCCGATGGTAAATAAATCCATCTGCTCTGGTGGTGTCATTAACAACTTTCTAGATATGAATCCGATATGAATTTCATGTAGCTCAAGGGATGCAACTCCATGGCAGAACACTCAACTGAAGTTTGATGGGTCATATGATTGATTTTAAGGGAAATTGTATGTGTTATTCTGTGAGAAAATTACATACAAAAAATCTCTTCTTGCTAATTGATGGTAAGAGTGGCCAAGTGGTAGTAGATATTGTGTCACAATTAGTTTAGGTTAAAGAAACATCTGGGATGGTGTATACTGTCTGTGGGACGGTGTATATTGTCTATAGGATGGTTTATATTGTCTGTGGGATGGTGTATATTGTCTGTGGGATGGTTTATATTGTCTGTGGGATGGTGTATATTGTCTGTGGGATGGTGTATATTGTCTGTGGGATGATTTATATTGTCTGTTGGATGGTGTATATTGTCTGTAGGATGGTGTATATTGTCTGTTGGATGGTGTATATTGTCTGTTGGATGGTGTATATTGTCTGTAGGATGGTTTATTTTGTCTGTGGGATGATTTATATTGTCTGTAGGATGGTTTATATTGTCTGTTGGATGGTGTATATTGTCTGTGGGATGGTGTATATTGTCTGTGGTATGGTGTATATTGTCTGTGGGATGATTTATATTGTCTGTGGGATGATTTATATTGTCTGTGGGATGATTTATATTGTCTGTAGGATGCTGTATATTGTTTGTGTTGGATGGTGTATATTGTCTGTAGGATGGTTTATATTGTCTGGGATGATTTATATTGTCTGTGGGATGGTGTATATTGTCTGTGTTGCATGGTGTATATTGTCTGTGGGATGATTTATATTGTCTGGGGGATGGTGTATATTGTCTGTGGGATGATGTATATTGTCTGTGTTGGATGGTGTATATTGTCTGTGGGATGATGGATATTATTTGTGTTGGATGGTGTATATTGTCTGTGGGATGGTGTATATTGTCTGTGGGATGATTTATATTGTCTGGGGGATGGTGTATGTTGTCTGGGGGATGGTGTATGTTGTCTGTAGGATGGTTTATATTGTTTGTGTTGGATAGTGTATATTGTCTGTAGGATGGTTTATATTGTCTGTGGGATAGTTTATATTGTCTGTGGGATGGTGTATATTGTCTGTGTTGGATGTGTATATTGTCTGTGGGATGGTGTTTATTGTATGTGTTGGATGGTGTATATTGTCTGTGGGATGGTGTATATTGTCTGTGGGATGATGTATATTGTCAATGGGATGGTGTATATTGTCTGTGGGATGGTGTATATTGTCAGTGGGATGGTGTATATTGTCTGTGTTGGATGATGTCTATTGCCTGTAGGTTGGTGTATATTGTCTGTGTGGGATGGTGTATATTGTCTGTGGGATGGTGTATATTGTCTGTGGGATGGTGTATATTGTCTGTGGGATGGTGTATATTGTCAGTGGGATGGTGTATATTGTCAGTGGGATGGTGTATATTGTCTGTGTGGGATGGTGTATATTGTCTGTGGGATGGTGTATATTGTCTGTGGGATGGTGTACATTGTCTGTGGGATCGTTTATATTGTCTGTGGAATGGTGTTGCTAATTGAAACAAATAGCCCATGGCATGGTGACAGAGGCTTTTCTGTGAGTAGAAAC
Source organism: Gigantopelta aegis (assembly GCF_016097555.1). Taxonomy (NCBI): domain Eukaryota; kingdom Metazoa; phylum Mollusca; class Gastropoda; order Neomphalida; family Peltospiridae; genus Gigantopelta; species Gigantopelta aegis. Next base: position 23,865,641 of record NC_054704.1, read on the forward strand.
CAGTACTAGGGTAAAAACCTGGTGCCTAACAGATTGATGGTTTCATGCAATAAAGGTCACCAAATAATTCACCTATACATTTCAGTTCTGATGAACCATTATACAGGATTTGCTTCATCAATGTAGTGCAACATATGGTACATGTTTGTGTTAAGTCTTTGTAGTGCAACATATGGTACATGTTTGTGTTAAGTCTTTGTAGTGCAACATATGGTACATGTTTATGTTAAGTCTTTGCAACATATGGTACATGTTTGTGTTAAGTCTTTGTAGTGCAACATATGGTACATGTTTGTGTTATGTCTTTGTAGTCCAACATATGGTATATTTTTGTGTTAAGTCTTTGTAGTCCAACATATGGTACATGTTTGTGTTATGTCTTTGTAGTCCAACATATGGTACATGTTTGTGTTATGTCTTTGTAGTCCAACATATGGTACATTTTTGTGTTAAGTCTTTGTAGTCCAACATATGGTACATGTTTGTGTTAAGTCTTTGTAGTCCAACATATGGTACATGTTTGTGTTAAGTCTTTGTAGTCCAACATATGGTACATGTTTGTGTTATGTCTTTGTAGTCCAACATATGGTACATGTTTGTGTTATGTCTTTGTAGTCCAACATATGGTATATTTTTGTGTTAAGTCTTTTCTTATAGCAATTATTGGTATACAAAATAATCAAACAATCGTTAATTAATGTTAATTCATGTTCTCTCTGAAAATGGAAAAAATAGTACTGATGATATTGATAATTAAACTTGGAATGTTGCATATAGATTGCTTGTGAACAGTATCTAAGGGCAGTTACAGAATAAATCACATGGGGTGGTGAGTGCGTGGTGTTTTATATCCCCTCCACACACAAAGGAAATTGTTTGTTTAAACCAAATTTGTATAGGGACAAATATACAGCAAACCCGCCAGGTATGAGCAAATTTTATTTCTTTTTAAATGTGTTTTCCGTGAGAACATGATCTGTTCACTACCATTCTATACAATCAATATTACCCCCCCCCCACCCACCCCACCCACCCCACCCTATCGTCTTGGTGGGGGGTTTTCTTGTATGATAAAGTAAACTTGTTTGTTTTGAAGGACACTACTTAAGCATCTTGATTCATTAATGATCAGCTAATGGATGTCAAACACTTGATAATTCTGACAGTGTTCATTTTACTATTAGTAACAAGGGATATGATATATAATGAAACGCTGCCAGATATAGAACAGTGCATGTAATACCACAGCCTCTGATATAGCAGTCATAAGCTGCTGGTTGGCATGGGAAAACCAATTGATGTGCCACCAAGCACATCAGCCAAGTGCTAATCTTGTATCTGGTTTGTGTGAATGTGTGGATGTGCATTTGTGTGCATGTGTGCATGTTAATCTGATTGAAATCGGCTCTGCTGGTCTAATAGACCTCTATCGCATTCCACTGCGCATGTGCACTTAGCGGAGCAACTCATGGACGCTAACCATGAACTCATGGACGCTAACCATGAACTCATGTGAGATCTCGTAAAAATAGCCATGTTTACAAATTGGGGGGCATTGACAATGGGAGGTCGCACAATAGGAATGTGAATTAGCTCTGAATGTTGGATCTGGTAAAATTACATTTTGAAAAAGTCTTACCAGCATGAGTCTACATTATATATAGACAGTAGACCATCAATGTGCAATGTTGGAGCACCCACCAATAGTCCAATATCTGTAATTATAAATATCTGCGCATCAAATTATTGTTGAACATGTCCTCGATATTGCATTCGGTAGCGTGGGGGTTGATATACAGGCTTTATAACCACTAGGTTCACATCACAGTACCGGCTCTAACTGTGGAGGGTTAACTGTAATGCTACTAATACTATACTCTCACTAATTGCTTGGTTATACAGCCACTGGGGGGGAAGCCCAGTGAACAGCTTGACGCGCTGTTGGTCTAGGGTCGATCCCCATCGGTAGGCCTATTTCTGTTTTCAACCAGTGCACCACGACTGGTATATCAAGGAAGGAAATGGTTTATTTAATGACACACTCAACACATTTTATTTACGTTTATATGGCGTTAGACATATGGTTACGGATCACACAGATATTGAGAGAGGAAACCTACTATCGCTGCTTCATGGGCTACTCTTTTTGATTGACTGGTATAGCAAAGACCGTGGTATGTGTTATTCTGTCTAGGATAGCGCATATAAAAGATCCCTTCCTATTAATGAAAAAATATAGCGATGAAGACTATACGTCAAAATTACCAAATGTTTGACATCCAATAGCCGATGATTTATAAATCAATGTGCTCTAGTGGGTCGTTAAATAAAACAAACTTTTTTTTTCTCTTTTTTTTTTTTTGGCCGTTAATGAAACAAAATATTGCGAGTTTTATCTACAGGCTACTTAGTATGTTTCATAATTACCAAATGTATAACATCAAATTGACGATGATTAATTAATCAATATGCTCTTGGGGTGTCAACCAAATGACGTTTGAGCTAAATAATTATATAATGGCGTTTGAGAACAAGAATTCTGTGTGTTTGTGTATGCGTGTGTTGTGTGTGTGTGCGTGTGTATGTCTGTGTATGTATGTCTGTGTATGTATGCATATGTTTGTGTGTATGTGTATACGTGTCTGTGTGTGTGTCTGAATGTGTGTGTGTGTGTGTGTGTGTGTGTGTGTTAGAACAGTTTGAGCAGTTAAACAATGTGCTGGTATGTCGCTAAACATTTCATCCCTTCATCCATGTTTTTCTTTATCATTTATACATGCATGTAGTTAAATATTGACACACGCGCACATAGCCTCACATAGCCTATCTACGTTATCCATCTTTTATCTGGTCTCGTCATATATATGAATATATACGTGAATGATAAATATAGTGCACATATTAAAATCTATGGAAGGATCTAAATGTGTATTATGTTTTGTCGATAATCCCAACGGGAACAAAGCGAGATAATAAATATGGGTTAAAACGCGAAAACAAGTATGGGTTAAAAATGCATCAATATTTATGAGTTTCACCTGTCATTGTTCGGCTTATGAACATTTAATCTCAGTATTTTTATATCAAGAGCCAACACGCGTGCTCCAGACATTCCTGTGTACTTACAGCAATCTTGTAGTGGTTTCCAGATAATGAAACTAAACCCATAATGCCGTTGTTATGTTGGCTTCGTTATGCAAGAGGCGTTCGAGTATCTGTTGAAAACCTTTTGTTTACGGCCACATTCCTCTTCCCGTGACACGCCAACCGTAAAGTAATTCTCCAACAGTCAAAATATTGATAAATTAGCTACTTTTCCTTCTACCCAAGTATCATCGACTCATTTCTGTAACATGAAAGTCGCATAAGCATACGATCTCTCTTTTCTATTATGAACACACTGGAGAGACAGTAAAACGTCCGGCGTCATAACCAGTAGTTCTTCATACACAAAGTTACATGTGTTAACAATTTATTGTTACTTTAAGAAATTCTTTATTGGAAACTGCCAAAGATTTTGTATTAGAAGAACCGGATAGTGAAATTAAATGTACACATATATACTTTTCAAGACGAAGTTGTGAATGATGAATTTTTCATTGTGTAATAACGAAATTTGGATTTGTATATATGCATGGGTCAAATTTTATTAATTTAAAGCTGGTAAACGAAAATCGTAACTTTAACAAAATGTACAATTATTTCTGATATTGATTAATATCAATATTAATATTAATATTATATAGACATTCATTTCTCAACAAATAATTAGAGCAAAAATGTTTTATCTTCAATAATTTTTAAATCACCAACCCCACCCAGCTCCCACCACCTGCACTACTACAGGCCAGCGTGAACGATATCTGGAGTTTGGGTGCGGGGTAACAGTCTCTAATGGGGGGTACGGTCTACAGGAGAGGGACACAAGCCATTTTGTTTTAATTATTATTTATATATGTAGGAGAAAATCCCCCATACATTTTAGTCCTCAAGTACGGGGGGGGGGGGGAGAGAGGCTGTACCAGGGCCCGCTGATTCCTACGGACTTGTAATAATGTGAACGAAATCAGGGCCGTAGTTAGCAGGGGAGCAAGGGGGGCAATTGCCCCCCCCCGAAAAAATTCGGAAAGCATTATAGAAAGTTAAAGAAAAGGAGTTTTAGACTATTAACTACTCAGTTGCCCCCCCCCCCCAACGAAAATCCTAGCTACGGCCCTGGAAATAATAAATAAATCATAAATCATGTGTCTTAAAGCTGTGTTTTATTCCTCAAAAAGTCAGTTTTATCAAGGAGGTGGTTACAGCAGACAGTCACATCAATAGGCAATGATAACTTTTGTATCTGACAAAGTGTGTATGACGGCACGTTTGCCAGGAAATAGCTTATGCAACCATGCGTAAAAACATACATCTTTTGGGAGAGAGAGAGAGAGAGAGAGAGAGAGAGAGAGAGAGAGAGAGAGAGAGAGAGAGAGAGAGAGAGAGAGAGAGAGAGAGAGAGAGAGAGTCAGACAGACAGAGAGAGACAGATATCTTTATTTACGTCTCACCTCGTGTACAACATAATTACATTTAAAATAAATATATAAAAGTACACAATCCATTGCACTGGGAATTATGAGAGACGATATATACAATAACAAATATTCACATTTATACTAAATTTAAAAACCAAAGATATTAATACTAATACATGTACATATGGGTACGTCATCGTAATATTAAAATAAGCTTTTGACAGTAAACGAAACATACAAATTAATAAAACAAAAATATAAAAAGTATCTACGTCTCTGTAGCGTTAAAGGGACATTCCTAAGTTTGTTGCACTTTTTAAGATGTTAGGCTATCGACTAACAAAGACTTTTTAACGATTGTAATTACATATCAAATGTATTTTTATGCATAAAATATTAGTGGCTGTATTTTAAACGTGTTTCTGATCGTTCTAATATTTGTAGTAGGTTAAATTTCATTTTATTTTCAAAAATATAATTTGTTTCGTACGTACAAAATTATTTAAAGACAAAATCCAGTTTGGGCTTCTTACAAATATTAAGACGACCAGAAACTCATTGAATATACAGACATTGATATTCTATACCAGAAAATATATTTAATATGTAAATTTAACCGTAGAAATACTTTATTAGTCGGAAACATCTTACAATGCAGCAAACTCAGGAATGTCCCTTTAAAAAGCAGGTTTTGGCTGTTATAAAAGCAAGTTTTGGTTCAGACAGTAAAAACCCATATCTTATTAAAATTAGATAAAGACATAATTTTTTTTAAGGCAACTTGTGCGTGTTGATACAGAATAAAACGGAGGTCTTAGTAAAGGGGGCAGTATGTAAAAACATGCAATTCATCATCCACACATTGGTTAGGACATACAGGACACAGACGTTCGTGAGCAGGTACATTTTCTTATCTGCCCGTCACTAGTCGTATTGGTGCTACACCACATCGAAACTTGGCTAGAGCGCTTCTGTAGTGGCCGGGCATTAACATTTCAACGTATCTTTTAACGCCAAACCAGTTTCTTAAATACGCGATAAGTCCTCAGTTTTCCAGTATTGTGATATATAAATTCCCTCCACGAATCCATATGTGTTTCACACAGTTGTTTTAAGGCATCATTAATTATATATTGAGGTAGCGGAATATCAATGTCACATAACTGTCCAATATGTTGCTGTAAACAGAATTGGTGCACATTAAAATTTCAATTTTTACACTTTTCAGATTGGAGGTTTTCTGTCCATATGAAAATACGTTTATTAAGTGTATTAATATCCATATTCACAAGTCTGCTCCACTGGCGTAGTACCGTTTGTCACCGGAATACTTTCATGGGAGTCCACCCCATATCTCCATTCACAGCAGCATTGAGATGCAGCAGAGAGCAGAGAGAGAGAGAGAGAGAGAGAGAGAGAGAGAGAGGGGGGGGGGGGCGGCAGGCAGAGAGAGAGAGAGAGAGAAAGAGAGACATATAGTGAAAGTGATAGAGAGGGAGAGACATACATACATACAGACAAAGGTAGAAAGAGATAGAGAATGAGAAATAAAAGCAGAGACAAGCCAGATGGAGAGAGAGAGAGAGAGAGAGAGAGAGAGAGAGAGAGAGAGAGAGAGAGAGAGAGAGAGAGAGAGAGAGAGAGAGAGAGAGAGAGAGAGAGAGAGAGAGAGAGAGAGAGAGGTCAGCCCACACAAGTATATATGTTACATACTAGTATATATGCAGAATCGTAACATACATAGCAGCTGGACACTCCTGAATTCTGATTTAGAGTAAAAACAATGATATTTGAATATTTGAACAGGACTCGTGTGGAACCAAAATTATTAGCGCCATCAAACGAGTTAATTTGTCTACTGTGTTTGTGGAAGGATAACGGTTCCTTACTGTGCTGGGTTGTGTATTACTGGCGGTGTACAGAGGACTAGTCCAGGCTGCTCGCGACTTACCGACTAATCACACAGTTCTCAAATTAATTCCAAAGATTACTGGCACAACGTCGTCTCATATGACTACAAATACGGCTTCTTTGTACAGAAACAAAAACTGAAAGCGACGCCCCCGGTTTTAGGCGCGTGCTGTTGACCAGTATGGTGATCTGATGGTGAAGCTGATGGCCGTGAATGATGTAGACGTCTATTCCTTGGTGTTTGTCGTTCCAAATATAGACTCACTGTTTATACCACTTGATCCATCCTCAGTAGTGAGAGCTGTTATTCAGCAACTGTAGATAGCAATTTGTAACAACATCTTACGAAGACATACCTAGCTGGTAAAGAATGAATGAACTGCACTGAATGGACTGATGAATAAATGAATGAATGATTGCACTGATTGATTGATGGATGGATGAATGGATGGATGGATGGGTGGATAATAAATGAATGAATGAATGAATAAATAAATACATTATGAATGAATTAATTAATAAATACATTATGAATGAATGAATGAATGAATGAACGAACGAACGAACGAATGAATGAACGAATGAATTAATTTCCAGCGCGTACACGTGTTGTCATGTGACAATAATTCTTAAAATGGATAAGAATAATGTGCCTTAGCTAGGTACACCTAAGACCATTGAACTTTCCTCGATCGTTTTACCAGTAATAATATTAAATGTGATCAACGTCCTATCAGTAAAGCTGTTGTGTTAACCATGTTCTGTGGCTTTATAGGTACTTTATGTATTGGTTCTTTTTCGACACTGTATGGTGTTTCTGAGTACCACTTAAATTCTTGCTTGAAATAGTGATTTTTCACATAGATCTAGTCTTGTGAATGTATTTTTAAGTGTATATATACCGCATACAAATTTATCGGGCACTCCACAACCTGAATTTTTCTGGAGATGAGTAAATGCTTACGTTCGTGATCAGTTGAAGTGTTCTCAAGTGTCACACGTCACGACCATTCAATACGATGTGGCCACAGACCACAATTATATTTTTTTTTATGTAACGTTGGTGGTTATAGCCCATGAATTTTTTCAATGTACCTTTGCCTGCATGGGGGCAACATACCCTGAAAGGGACAACCCCTGTTGACTAGTTCTTTCTCCCAGGATGTTGGTTTAAACAAACACACTAAACCGGGCCGAAGTACACCCATTTTACACAAAAAGCATTACATTTGCATGGGCCGGAATTACCCCCAAAAAGCATTCAATGTCACCGAGTTACACGTTTTCAAACTACATCTGTTCCCTGTCAACTTCAGTCTAATAGTTGCCACTTCAAAGCTGTCTGCCATGAAATAACCAGTCAAACAGCAAACCACTTGCGCGGATATATTTCAGGATTTGTCAACCAAATGGGAAGATAACTGTGATCTGTGGTCATGTATTTCTAAGGTCTTATGCAGGTATGACTATACCAAATAAAATCACATAGGCGACCATGCTAACGTGTGTCTTTAAAAACACTATATGCAGTATATCAACCAAACCATGACTCATAAATATCAGTACTACAACCCCTACCTGAAAATATTAACTGAAGAAAATGGTACCTTTCATGGCTCATTTTCGGTATAACCAGATGTTTTTACAACACCCCTAGTTTCGCACAAAATTTGAGTACTTTTTTTTACAGGTACCCCATACATGTTCCAAGCACAAGGCTACTTGACACAGTGGTATTAGATGAACTAAAATTGCATAGATTTTTAGCCCAGATTAAACTAATTTTTTACATTTATAATTAATGATAGGACTTGTGGTGTTAACTTCTCTATCAAAAGTTCGGTGCACCTCGAACTTTGACCCAGCCGGAACTTATTTGGTTTAGTGCTACCTGCAAGGCTAAGACTACCAACTGTGATGACGGAGTTGGCCATCTCGCCGATCTCTCGACTTTTACGACAGTCCAGTTGCTAGTCTGAGCATTCTTACAACTCGATTACAACTCTTACGACCGATTAGTTGTTAATCTGAGCGCACCCACCGTAAGTCTGGAGTTATAATAATTACAACGCAACCTTCGCGTGACTGTTGATAGTCTGAGACACGCATTACAAAACCCAATATCATTAATTTAAATTACGGCGCATGCTAAACACTCACATCAAGACACTCTCTTGGGTTTAAATAAAAAATTAAGTCAAGCGTAAACACACTGGATGTACAAAAATGTTTTAATGTTTTATGTAAGAAAATCTACGTTTTAACCAGAGGTACCATACATTGTGTTAAACAACAACAACAACAAGAACAACAAAAAACCCACCCAAAATATAGAGGACTACGTTTGATATGTCCTGAATGTCGTATGCAAAACACACAAAGGTCAAATAATCTCATAGCTATTCTTGAAAGTTCAGATAATTTCTTATTTCCTAAACCATTCCACACAAAGCCTAATGAACGGGGCAGCAAAGTGTCGTGTGATCCATGCAAACGATTGATTGATTGCCTGGCGATCGTGCTGGATATAAAGAAATCGATTACCATAAAGCAAAATGAGAGGACATTATTATTACTACTAGTATCATTATCATCATCATCATTATATTATAACCTGGCTTATTTTAAGCACTGTTAACAGTAAATGGTCGACTATTAAACAAACAGACCTTCATTTTCGTCATCACATATTCACACCAAACATTCGAACAGAAATAAGATTCTGACAATCTGATTAAAATTAGCTCTACTGGTCTACCAGTGGAGCTAATTTTAATTAGATTGAAGATTCTGATACAGCGATTTATTAATGTGAAGCATATATGCAATCTTTTCTGCAGTTCAGCAAGTTTGCCTACATATATGCAATATATTGATAAACTTAATGAACTGCAGTAAAATCCCTGCGGTCATGCATATGTCTACTTAAGGTTCAGGCATGTCAGCCCTGGGCACAGTCACCGACTTTGCCCTTACACGTTATCACATAAACATTTACATTTTAAAGAAATATGACGCGGTCATGCAGAACAAACATCTTGGTAAATTGAAAAAGGGATGCAAATGAAATCATACCATATACGCAAAACGTTCCAAGGGGAACAATAGCGCATGCTATTATAATACATGTATATTGCTTAAAAAAGGTAGGGAGGGGATTTCCTACCCACACTAAAATTCTCAAAAACTGTTGACGTTGTTTGTTTGTGTGTGTTTGTTTGTATGTGTGGGGTTTTTTTTTCATTTTGTGTGGTTTGTGCTTGCGTGCGTTCGAGCATTCGTACGTGCGTGCGTGCATTTAGTTTAGTTCAGTTTTGTTTTTCAGGTTTACAAAAGTCGCCATATAAATATGCTAGCAAACCCATACGCTGGATGTGGATGGATGATGCACCAAGTGCTAAAATCCGGAAATATATCCGTGCAAGTAGCCTGCTGTTTGACTGTGATTATTTCATGGCAGACAGCTTTGAAGTGGCAACTATTAGACTGAAGTTGATGGGTAAAGCATGTAGTTTGCAAGCATGTGTAACTTGTTGATAATGAAAACTTTTTTGTGATAATTTCACCTCATGCAAATGTAATGCTTTATGTGTAAAATGGGTGTACTTAGCTCGAGTAACCTCTAGCCCTCCCTTACAACATACCACTAAGGGGAGGGCTAGAGGTCACTCGAGCTAGGGTGTACTCCGTCCAGGTTTAGTGGGTGTGTTTGTTTAATCCATTATTCTGGGAGAAAGATCTAGACAACAGGGGTTGTCCTTTTCAGGGTATGTTTCCCTCAGGCAGGCAAAGGTGCATACAAAATCCATGGGCTTTCTGGTATGAATAAAAGTGCTATTGCTACTAGCGCTATAATTGTGGTCTGTGGCCAACTACCTATTTCGGCGACACACGCGCTCATAGCTAACACTGTTAGTTTAACCGGTAGCCGTGTGTTTTCGTTATTACCACACTGACAATATGTGTCAACTGGCCTCGACCCCGAGGCTTATTAGTGGGTTTACTGGCCGACTGTGATAATATTTTGAAACCTATTGCAGATTATGTGATTGTCGCAGTTTAGAGTGAGTTCACAGCTTTCCATACGACGTCTTTGAAATGAAATCAACACGGGATTATCTGTTTTCGTGTAGCGGTTACACCTTTCACAAATCCTCACTTGTTTAGTTTCAAAACAAGAATCACTATTCGTGAACCATTATTATTTTCGAGTGAAGTGTACACCGCATGTCCATATGCATTGCGAAACAGATGTGACAGAACTTGGTTAAAGGTCCTATATCACAGTTGAAACTACACTGTTTTGTTATTTCCACATTTATTTGTAATAAATAACTACAAATTAATCCACCCCACGCACTATCTCTCTGTAATTAACTCGAGAATAATAATTTTAAAAAGTCTTGCATTGGACGACAAGTTTTCGAATAAACTTGGTGTGTTGAATATGTACACATAAAACAATGACGTCACTGGTTAATGCGTGTGATAGGCCTACACTCTCAAGATTTATCTGTTTAAAAAAACAAAAAAAAACCATACTAGTAAACGGAATTATTTTATTGTATTTTTTTTTTATATGCATATAGATGAATGTATAAACTTTATGTTTCGAAGAAAAAAGTAATACATATTTTTAACTGGAACCGGCTTTTATGCAACTTTGACATAGCACCTTTAAATTATTTTCAAAACTAATTTTTTTTATAGTTTTTCTTTAATGCAACTTTATACATTTTGTATTTCTTTTGTAAGTAAAGAAACAAGATGTCATATGAATTGAAAAAAGTAAGCATTGTTGTGTATTTATACCACATAACATTGTTTAATTGATAGAGCCGTATCAAGTCTAATGAATCTAAAAATAAATAATCTTGATCCGATTTCGGACGAGGCTACATTTAGCTTAAAATAAGGTGTGATGTGTGTGTGTGTGGGGGGGGGGGGAGGTAGTGAAAAAAGATACATGACAAAGCAATAAAGGTATTCTCTAGCTGGAAAAAAGGAGACTTTAAATTAAAAAGGACATTTTTGCGAATATTTCTGGAGTGCAACAGGCCTCTTCTTGAGAAAAAAATCCGCCTCCGTTTAATATTCTACTCTGTTTTTCGATCAGGAGCTCGAGTCTTAAATTCATTTAATAAAAAAAACCTCACTAGCATTCCTCAGCAACATCACTGCTCAAGATGATGAATACCTGGATTACTTTTAATTTCACCTCAATATAAATATGTTCGATAGAAAGTACATTTGCATTAGTCGCCGCGAATAAATCCGACTCGTTAACTACAGACCCTTTTGAAGTCGGGGACGTGAACACTGAATGAATGTATTAACCGTCTCTCAAACCGAGTAACCCTATGATTCAGGCAAATTATTCTACCTGTACTCATTTTTTCAATTCACTCGCTCGTGAACATTTTATATCCCTAGAGGTCTCTTACAACTGCGATAAGTATACGGGGAAGAAATATCGTTTTGATAAGGTGACAATGGAAAATGAAGCGCGAAAGACCATTTAGTTTTTCTTTCACGGTTACTAGAAAGGCGATAGTAACAGCGGGAAGCGAGTCTCCAGGGTGCCCTTGACAATTCCTTCAAAGATGACAGTGTTTTGGTATGACACAGATATCTCTCGTACACATCAGTGGTCTGGAGCGAAATCTCAGCTTGCATAATGTTACTTTAATTTATGTAAAGCGTTGCATCGTTTTAAAGAGACGGTCTTCACGTTTGCTACCATTGTAAGATGTTTCCGACTAATAGACCTAAAATATTTTAACGACTAAATTTACAAACAAAATAAAATTCCCTGTTTAGTATATCAGTATTTGTAAGTTACTAGTCCAAACTGGATAGCTTATACTTACCTTTGTTTGACACCCAATAAACGATTTTTTTTGTGTGGCTTTGTGGCTTTGTGGTTGTGTGTGTGTGTGTGTGTGTGTGTGTGTGTGTGTGTGTGTGTGTGTGTGTAAATTTTGACCTTTAATGTACAAACATTAAGATGATCAGAAACATTTAATATAGAGCCAATGCTATTTTATGCAGAAAAATGCATGTAAAATGCAATTTCAGTCATTAAAACGCATCTTAACAATGACAACAAACTCAGAACAGTTCATTTAATGGTAGGATCCCAAAAGCAACTGACCCACTACATGGTCCAACACAATATTGCTGGAAAATATATACATTTAATGCATTCTGAAATGTGCCACCATATATACAGTGGTCATATCCCATTTGCTATCAATATTTTGGTATGTAACTGAATTATGGCTACGTAGCTATAAATCAGAAAGAACGAAAAAATCTATCATTTTTAGCTAACGCTATAGAGTTAAAATGTTTCCAAAATGTTTATGGTAGCAGGCATTAACTCAAAATTAACGGTGTATATTTCAAGCCACGTAATCCGTGAGACCGTGCCTTTAATATCTCGTCTCGTCGGCGCTAAAGGCAGTTTCATATCTTAATATCTCTGCACTGGTAGAAAGAGAGTGGAGATAGTTGGGTAGCCAGCGGAGCTTTCTCGGTGGATATCTCAGATCAGGTGGCTGAGGAAACGTAGGTCCCCTGTAAAAAGTAAAAAAAAAAGTCAAATTATAATTTTTACATTTCACAATAAAAATGAATAAATAATTTTGGTTATTATGCAGTTTTGATACTTCCCCTTTAAGGCTTTAGTACAGAATATTTTAACAGAAATAAATTAACGGCTTGTTTCTAAAAATAAAAGTGCATGTATTTGTTCGAACACCGTGACAGTTAATATTTTTAAAATGAGATTTAAGTACAATGTATTTTAAAAACCCACTAAAAAAAAAACCCCGACGTGAGTGGTGTCGTTGTTAAGCAATCAGACATAAGGCTGACTGAGCGAGTTTTAATGACTACGGGTAGGTGTAAGACCGCTACCCTGACTTCTCCCTCACTAATCAATAATAGTTAACCACTAACCCACTGTCCTAGACATCCCAGATTGCTGAGGTGCATGTCCAGGACAGCGTGCTTGAACCTTAATTGGATATAAGCACGAAAATGAGTTGAAATTAATTGAAATTAATTAAAAAATAGTATACAAATTTAAAGTGATAGATTACTAACACCATTAATATCCTTAAAACACGGTTATGTAGACTGGTGTGGTGTTTATTTTAAGTACTAGGGCAAACTACCAGACCAATTCACCTTATTCAGTGTTCCGCGTGACCAGAGGTGAACTTCAGCCACGCTGTGGCTACAAGCTGTGTTAAGATTAAGACATAGTAACATATTTTAACTGTCAGTAATAAACATTGACCCTTATCAGTACATATATTTGCATACTGCACATTAAACAATAAGAAAAAGAAAAAGAAAAACTAGAAGAAGAAGAAGAAGCGGACAAGGAGAAGAACATGAACGAGAATTAGAATTAGAATTAGAATTAGAATTAGAAAAAGAAGAAGAGATTCAAAGATTTTCCGCCCACCCTAAAGTGATGTATTAAGAGCTCTCACTATAGAGTTATCATGTAGCATAAAGTTTACTAGTGCAGGCTGCATATTAAGTCATTTAATTTTCATTTCAACTTATTTTCGTGCTTATATCCAATTAAGGTTCAAGCACGCTGTCCTGGGCATACACCTCAGCTATCTGGATTATATGTTTAGGACAATGGGTTAGTTGTTCATTGTCATTGGTTAGTGAGAGACAAGAGGGTGTAGTGGCCTTACACCTACCCATTGAGTCGTTAAAATTCGCTCTGGGTTGAAGCCAGTACCGGGCTGCGAACCCTGTGCCTACCAGCCTTATGTCCGATGGCTTAACCACGACACCACCGAGGCCTGTATTAAGTCAATACTTTTCTTAATGTGCGGGGCGAGTTGCTTCCCTCTATTTAGCAAATTTAAAATGGCGGGAAAACGTTTGATGTTGTTGTTGAAAGATTTATTTTGTTAATAATGATGCAAGTACTGCAATCGGTATTTAGTGAGTACGGTAGGTTATACATTTTTGGTTTGTTACACTATTTCGGTTGAGAAACTGTTGAAACGTGGTTTTGAATACCAGCTATATATAGGGTATGTAACAATATCCGGACGTAGAAAGAACCACACTTTCTACATCCCTTCGGACTAAATGTTTACCAGCATAGATTAAAATTTTAGTGCTCCCGATACCAAATGAGAACTGCGTCATAGTACATTAGTGTGTCAACATCCAACTTCGTCTCAGTGTTATAGTGGCTAAGCCATCAGCCACACGGCTGGTAGGTAATGGGTTCACATCCCCGTACATTTTTTTTTTTTTTTTTTTTTTTAGCTCGGTGTGTGTGTAATGCGACCGCACCGACTTCTGTTTCACTGACAATTAACCATCAAACATCGTGCTTGAACTGTAACAGTCTATAAAGCATATACTGAATTAACATAATAACAATGTCATTAAGGAAAATTAATTGATGGTGGCTATATTATATTTAATTACGGCCACCTATAGTCATACGTCACTGCAATTTCCATTTCTGAGCTGAAACTATTTACGTGCTTTCAAGCACGCTGTAGAGTACGGACATGTCATGTAATTCGTAAAGAGAAGAATTATAGGCGTCGGAAGATGATAGCAATTGGGAAGGGTGGTGCAGGTATATTTTAATTTAATTTTGGTGGATGGAGATGGGCAATGCATTATCTTCAGAGATGTGGGGTGGGGGAGAGGGGTTGTTGGAAGCTGCTTGGTGTCATACAAGGTAATTTTTACACTTGGTGTAAAATATTAAAGAAACTCGCTGATACCACACAAGCTATTCTTTCAAATACTTTTTACATACACTATAAGACAGACAGCACAACATCACAATATCAGTTGTTGGAACGGGAAATAGCCTTAATGAATTCACTTAGGGGAAGACAATTATTTATGGAATGAATACAGGGATCGTTTTTATAAAGTATGAAAGTACTTTTTTAAAAGTCTATTTGACGAAAAAAACACGTTTGTTTTGTTTAACGACACCACTGGAGCACATTGATTAATTAATCATCGGCTATTGGATGTCAAACATTTGGTAATTCTGACTCGTAGTCATCAGAGGAAACCCCCTACATTTTTCCTAATGCAGCAAGGGATCTTTTATATGAACTTTCCCACAGACAGGAAAGCACATACCACGGCCTTTATCCAGTTGTGGTGCACTGGTTTGAACGAGAAAAACGCCCAATCAGTTGAATGAATCCACCGAGGTGGTTCGATCCTGCGACGCAAGCATCTCTAGCGAGCACTCAACCGACTGTGTTAAATCCCGCCCCTCTATTTGACGAAGACCCTCAGTTTTTAAAGTTTTACTGTCACCCCCTAGTTATTCTAAACTAAAACGGCCCTGTATAGGCGGACCCAGAGGAAGGTCATAGAGTGCCATGACCACCTCCACCCGTTTGAAGTGCCCTTTTTAATCACTAAACAAAACAGAAATCATCATCATCCACAACATAGCCTACAACACTAAACTCTCCTAGCTGATAACATATCTCAGAGCATCTTTATTTCAAAATTTATTCGGGGAGCATCTGTAGATCTTACTCCTCAGGCAAACTCAGAATTGTCCTTTTTAGAATTATGTGACCTACCCCCTTAACAAAATCCTGGATCCGCCCCTACGGGCCTGGGTTATGCCGATTGCGCTAATACTATATTAACGAAGTCGTGTCTGACTTGCCAATAGCCATCGTCACACAGACGTGTCCACAGAATCACCGCTCCACATAAAAGGGAGAGCTATATATAAACACGAAGGTGTGATCGGCCATTGTTCGTGGACACTGGGTGGACACAACAACAATGTTCTTGTTTGGTTGGGTACACACACGTCCGCACACATTCTACTTTAATTGGATCTTGTATAAATTGTCGGGACGAATCGGAATAATCCCGTACAGAATTTACTCCATGTTTTTCGCAGCACATGTGGAGTAGTGGTTAACGTTTAAGCCATCGAGTTTTGAGGCTGGTAGGTCCTGGGTTCGCAACCCGGAATAAGTCCACCTAGAATGTGTTCTAACTGCTCAACACGGAGTTATACGACCACACAGCACTAAGCACTAACAGTTACGTTACTATTAACTTACCCTGAAAGGCCGGGATGGAATCAAACTCAATCGGTAGATCACTCTGCTGAGGTGGTTGGATCGTGCTCCCACGACTGATATGTCAAAGGCTGTGAGCGGTATGTTGTGTCCTGCCTGAGCGAAAGTGCATATTTAAATATCCATTGATACTAATGGAAACATCTAAGACTAGGGGCGTGACGTAGCCCAGTGGTAAAAACGCAGTTTGGGATCGATCCCCATTGGTGGGCCCATGGGGCTGTTTCTCGTTCCTGCCAGTGCACCAAGACTGGTATATCAAAAGCCGTAGTATGTGCTTTTGTCTGTGGGATGGTATGTATAAAAGATCCCTTGCTACTGATGGAAAAATGTAGTGTGTTTCCTCTCTAAGACTATATGTCAAAATTACCAAATGTTTGACATATAATAGCCGATGATTAATAAATCAACAAAACAATATTTTCCTCTAAGACTAATTATGTTAGAATTATCAAATGTTTGACATCCAATAGCTAATAACCAAATCACTTTAGCAGTGTCGTTAAACAAAACAAACTTTAACACTGGACAAACAGGTAGGTCTATTTATGGGTAACTGAATTATTTAAGCAATTTCTATAAACTACTTTCATTTCTTTGCTTTTAATAGTATTCTATGTAGGCCCACATCCGTGTGCGCATTCAGACATTCTTTTGTATACGGAAGATCTATAAAGATTTTTGGCACCTGTACTGGTGCATGCTATAAAAATTACAGTCCTCCCACAGACGGCGTAGCTCATTTTACCATTCGACCGACCGTTCAAAATTGCGCCTAATCACTCAACAAAACTGCGCACCTTTTCTCTTTTGATAAATCGCTCCACTCAAAATTCCATAGCACCCAAAACCCATCCGCCTGCTACCGATTCAATCGGACTGCTGGTGCTCCCTTGCACCTGCCAGTGCAGACGGTCCCTTCTCCTCCCCCCCCCCCACCTTTCCTGTCTTGGACAGAGAGGCCGGCCAAGGCCGGCAACTGTGCCCACGACAGGCGTGCGCTACAACAGCTTGCTCTGAACGTGCACGTAAAACCCTTTGACCTTGACCTTGACAGACGGCGTGGGAACCGTATATCGTAGTTAGTAAAGCACCTGACAGCATGGGCGTCATATGCAAGGAAAAAGTGTGGGGGGGGGGGGGGGGCAATTGGGTTCTAACAATATTTCGTGCGACTAATCGCGAGCGCCATAGGCGTGAAGCGACTCTAGGGGGGTCTGGGGGCATACCCCCTCAGAACATTTTGAAAAATGAAGGTCATTGTGGCTGTCTGAGAACATTATTTAGAGTAAAGTGGGGGGGGGGACATCAGATATTCTGTCCCCCCCACTGCTAAAAGTGGGGGGAACATGTCCCCCCCCTGTCCCCCACCAAATGACGCCCATGCCTGACAGTGAGTTAAGATTGCATACTCTCATGACTAACATCAATGAAGACGCAAACAGCTTTGGACAAACAATTCCATCTTACGTATAGTAAGTAAAATGGTCCCAGTCGGTGAATACCGATTGGTTCTTCAAAGGGTTTTTTCTATGGGAAAGTGCACACCGCACAATATCCTTTACCGCTGTTTCAAAGGTTTTCTCTCTTACCATCTATACCAAGTTTCCAATAACCATATTAGACTCAAAAGAGCTGGAGGTCAAACATGTGCTGAGGTGTCGTTAAAGAAAAACCTTACCTATAAATATTACAGCGAAGTACTGAATTAATTTCTCAAACTGAGCGTGCCAAATAAACTGATCACGAAGTAGTTCAAATAGTTACGGGCTGCTACAAGACTTGCATTTGGCACTGTCAACAATGTGTATTGACGGAGGTAATTGTATTTATGGAGAACGAGTGTGCCAAATTGATTCCTTCTTGGCAACAAACCTTATTAATTAGCATGTTTATTTTGCGGTTTTGTGAAGCCAATTTTCAATGCCAGACACGCACAAATGCATGGAGGCCACTGGAAGCAATATCGACTTGTTTGTCCTACATTGATATTTAAGCCACAACCTTTCGGTAATTATTAGATAGAATGTGATTTTTTGCTGCGTGAATGCAGTATAATGATGTTGTAATTAATTTCTGATTGAATATTTACAAAACTCATTTAAAAGAGACCATATTCAAAAAGAGTTTGAAACGAATTAAACACGTCTAACCGTAAATAACAAGGCAAATCTTTTTTTTAGAAAACAGATGAAACGAATAACACGTTTACTTGTATAAAGCAATGAATGAATGAATGAATGAATGAATGAATGGATGGTTGATTAATTGACTGATTGATTGAAGGAATGCATTATTTGCTACACCCCAGCACAAAACAATACACAGGGCAGATATGGGGGAAAAAACATGTGTTTGTAGCCTTATTTCTGAACATAACCTATTTATGGCTACAATGTTATAAAATACTTTTTTCTCTCTTTCATAAAATTTTTGTTTAAGTGTTGAACATGATTTTACATACACATTTTAGTATATTATTTAAATGCACTAGTGTAAACAGCCATACTTGTTTTAGGAGCCATGGATAATTAACTTTATGAGTGGGATTGATGGGTACCCTGGCAGTTTTAGGAAGGATTGTATTTGAGGAGGGAGGTACATATCGGCGTGGGATCGAAGTGAATTTGGTATGCACGCAAACAAACACTAATTCAGTAAGTGTATACAGAACAGCTCTATCATATCAGCTCATCCCCATCTTTTACAGTCAGTCGAATGAATAGATCGTATAAAGTGGTTTTTGTCATAAAGGAATCTGAAATCTTTTGTATCTAGACAAAAAATAGAAGACGGTATATAGAGTCCACCTTACTCAGTATATTGTTATGCGACCCACACAAACGTTTGGCGATTTACTATAAATAACCATGGGATGGGGAAGTAAAACAATCAAACAAAGTAACAAACAAAACAAAACAATATCATACTAATATAGGGTTTTCTCCAGTTAGACAAAAAGGACACATGCAAATTTAAAAGTTCACGTTTGTGCATTTTGCCCCCCCCCCCCCCCCCCCCTCCAAGCTAGGCATGGCCTTCCTGTATAAACGAGATAATACGGATCGTGACTACGTTTCACCGTCTCCACTTTCGTATCGGCATTTTTCGTCTCCACTTTCACCGATAAACTGATAATCGCTTCAGCTTGAACGATTTTTAAAAATCAAATATCTAAATGAACAATGTAGTTTAAAGCTTGAGGAACAGTAGCTGTCAAAGGTTTGTAAATCTCCTTTGATGTATATCACTGTACTACTGTACTATTGATAACACCCTGCAGGTAATACATGGTAGCTAGGTACAAATTAAGTATCAGTTTAACCGAATACCTTGTGGTGAAAAACGGTTGTTACTGGGGGGGGGGGGGGGGGGGGGTTGGGAGATCGGGGAGTACGAAGCGTATTGCCAGTTCCCTTTCTTCATAACTATTTTCAACCATTATATCATTAAAAAAACACATGCTAATTTAACATGCTATCATATGACAACAGACAAATATTGTTTATTATAACAACTGATATCGGTGGCATTGGGGGTAAGCCGTCAAACTTGAAGGCTAGTAAGGGACGGGACGTACGTAGCCCAGGGGCAAAGCGCTCGCCCGGTGCTCGGTCGGTCTAGGATCGATCCCCATCGGTGTTCCCAATAGGCTACTTCTCGTTCCAGCCAGTACTCTACAACTGGTGTAATAGAGGCAATGGAGCACGAAAATCAAGTTAAAATAAAAAAAGTTATAAAGTTTGTTTTGTTTAATGACACCACTAAAACTAATAATCGGTTATTGCATGTCCAATATTTGATAATTCTGACTTATACTCTTAGAGAAAACCCGCTACATGTTTCTATTAGCAGCAAGGGATCTTTTATTTTCACTTTCCCACAGACAGGACAATACATACCACGGCCTTTGATAAACCAGTCGTGGGGCACTGGATGTGACGGGAAAAGCCCATTCACATAAGGGTTCCACGGTGGTGGTTCGATCCTGCGACGCAATCACCTCAGGCGAGCTAGGTAGATCCTAACCCAGTTAAACTGAAATGTTTACCTACGCCCCACCCATTTGAGAATTTGGGAAAACCCTTACTAATTCATTGAAGAAGAAAATTAAAAAATTGGAAAAAGCAGTCACAAGGCTTGTCAGCTGCATATAAACGAATCCATTGTAGGGTTATTAGTTTTACCTGTAATTAGGTGCTTTGATAGTACAGGCGGGCAGACAAATTAAGCGGTGTACTGTTTACTTAAGCCGCTTTACAAACAGATCAAACCAATATCGAGACGAAAAAAATCCAGAAAATGAAAGGTTGAAAAGTATTATGACTTATGAAATGAAAGACAAAAATTAGGTTTCAGGGTGACAGCACCAAAAACACCTCAGTGTTCTTATTCATCCACCCGACCACAGAAATATTATGACAGATTCTGATACCTGTCAATAGAATTTCCTCGCGTGTCTATATCACAGTCGCTCGCTTAATACTGCCCTTCGGGTGACGGCACAGCGGTCGGTGTTAAAAGGAACGGAGAGGTAACTGAAGTAGAGGAATATAAAACTCTGTTAATAGCACGTGAATACAGGGTCACGACAAATCCCTCTCGCTTTTTCATACGGCATTAGCCTGATAATCACGAGATTATCATATCGATTTGAAAACGTGTATGGGCTCCAAGCAGGAAACACTTGCGCCAACCCGACGTATAGTACAGTACGACTCTGGCGCACAGAACAGCCGGTATAATATTATATATATATATATATATATATATATATATATATATATACCGCACGGGTAAACTACCCGAGTAGTCGGACGAGTACAAGATAAACATTTGAACACAGAATTCTTCAACATTACTGTTAGAGAAAGAAAAACCCACTAAATAGACTGACGCCAGACATTGCAGTGGGGCTAACGTTGAAGAGTACAGTTGGACTAACGTAGTGAAAGTACTTTACAAATGAAATACAACTGAAAATCACAAGTGGACTAACGCTGAAAACGACAACTTGATCAACGCTAAAAAGCCTTCAGCAGGACTAACGCTGAAAACTAAAGATGAAATACAACTAAAATCACAGTTGGACCAACACTGAAAACGACAACTTGATAAACGCTAAAAACAAAACCAGTTGGCCTCAGGCTAAAAACCACAATTGCGCTAACAGTGAAAACCATAAACTGGTCTAAAATTGAAATACTGTGTTGGACTAACGCTGAAAAATCAGTTGGACTAACGCTGCTAACCACAATGGAACTAAAAACAACTTATGCTGAAATCCACAGGTGAAGTGACGTTCAAAAACAAGCTTTAGATTATTTAACTTTGCTTTCATGTCATCTTATAGAAATTCAGCGTCAGAGTTGAACCAATTTCCCGACATTTATTATTGATGGGTACTAGAAGTGTACCAACATAATTGACAAATTACCATCCCCTGGATAGGATTGCCTGGAGCTATTTATATCAGAAGCAATCGAGGATGGCATAAATAATTGCCTTCAAATATTCGGTGAAGTGGCCTCGGGTGCAATTATATATAAAAACTTTTTCAACAGGCCTACAATCATCACGCTGACTTTTTCATCAATTAGGAATAAAAATGCTATGACAAAATCAGCCGCTATATAAGTCACAAACATCAGTTCACTGCTTTTGAAATGCTGTCGAAATGAGGTTTTCGGTTTTAGTCGTGTGATCAACATAAAAGCAAATCGTAGCTGGGGCAGAACAGAAAAAGCATTCGATGGCGGAGCGTCATCTCATTCTGACTTGACGGTGTGCTGGGTAACGATCTGATATTTACAGGAGATAAAAGTCGAACCGGGCCAGGCGACAGTAGCAGCGTTTTCACCTGCTCGAGATGTTGCACAAGTCACTGGGTCTACTGCTGCGGGTCAAGTCGGCGTCCAGACCCTACCCGTGTAGTCCTTCGAGTAATTCGCACCTGAACGAGTCGACCTGTTGTTTGCATTTTTAGCGATGTTTGGATTACGTTCTCCGCTAAGGAAATCTATCTCGTCCTCGGAATTCGACTCCATCCATATGATATACAGCCACAGGTAAGCGGACAATGATTGACCATTTCCATAAATATTAAAACGATATAAATAAATAAATAAATGTAAGTAAAAATAAATAAATAAATATACATGTATATGCAGACAGTCATATAAATAAAACACAATCTCCTCTATCCTCTCTTCTCCCCCCCCCCCCCCCCCCCCCATCTCTCCGTCTGTCTGTCTGCCTGCCTCTATCTCTGTCTATCTCTGTCTGTGTGTGTGTGTGTGTGTCTCTCTCTCTCTCTCTCTCTCTCTCTCTCTCTCTCTCTCTCGTGTGTGAGTAATGCTTCCTTACTATATTTTTTAAATCTCTTTTCTCTCTATTTATCTTTGCTTCTCTCTGCATTTCTCTGTCTTCTTTTCTCACTTTCTCTTTGTTGTTTCTTTATTTTTCTCCCCTCATTTTCTTTTTATTTCTCTTTAATTTTTGCTTGTTTGTTTATTTCTCTGCCTTCTTTTCTTACTTTATGTATCTGTTTCTTCTTCACACCCCTCCCTATTTTTAAAAAAAAGCTACAAGCTACGTTAAAACATGGACATAAATCATATTGATCCGTCTGACCACTAGTAAAACTCTTATCAATACTTTATTTTAATATTATTACATGAAAAATACTATACATTGAAAAAAAACCCAAATTTATGGCTGAAACGAGTAGTGAGTTGAGGTGATTATTAATAGTCACCGGATTATAGAAAACAAATGATTTTCTAAATTAACATGTTTATCATAAGTCTACAGTATACTCTATATAATACACTGCCTGGAATTGTATTCATTATACGAAATTAGCCCAGCTGTATGTAGTTTGAATGGGACTTCCAGTTATTCTTTACACCACAATAAGACTTGCGACTTTTGTTGAATAAGACCACCTAATGGGTGTGTGATACTCGATACAATATTTGAACACACAAAAGCACATGGTTAATGGATAGGCCTACTCACACAAACGTACAACTAATACTTTTCTTTAAACTTCTTTAAGGCGACGATAACGTTCACCTGTGTGTTTATATAGTTGTTTCATTTAAGCATACCTGCGTTTGACAGTCGTTTATTTATTATTTATGAATAAATCTTGCCGATAGGTTATTCTGACTGTGCGACACCACATAACTAATACGTTTCTACTATTTGTTTGTTTGAATTTGTTTCTGATTATATAGTGAGATAAAATGGTTACAAAACTTTGGATAAAACTTTTGCCACACCTATTTGCACGGTCTTACTTTGCAGTTGCTCCTTCGCTCCTCTCCCCCTGAAACTGCTCCTTTCAGAAACGCCCCCTTTTAGTTTCCTTTTTGATTGACTGAAGAACACTCTATATTTTTGTATCTTGATTACAAAAATGTTTAACTGTCCATTTTATTATTTTAGACTAAGTATATCCCTGATTTTGTCTGTTGAATACACTATTTTGTTGGTAAAATAACGGGTTCTGGAAGGTTTTGTTTTGTTTTGTTTTTGTTGATGTTTTGTTTTGTTTTTGTTGATGTTTTGTTTTTGTTTTCTCGAATTCGCCCGTTGCTCTTTTTGTAGCATTAAAAAACAGTATTTTATATAGAAAAAAAATGAATATATCTAATGGTAAAAATCTACGCAATTCTGTTATATGACTCCAAATCGAAAATATGCCACGGCCTATGGCATGTAGACCTATGTCGTAAAACACTGGACATGTAACCGGCGTATGGTATATCTGAAGACCAGCACCCCACCCATCCCAAACATCGATTCTTGCTTATTAAAGGGACATACTCTAGTTTTTAAACACCAAGGCATATTTTTTACTATTAAGCCGTGTTTGGTAACTGAAATCATACTTTACTTAGATTTTATGGTTTAAATTATCAATTTCCGTACATTGGAAGTGTTTTTGGTCATCCTGGTGTTTTTAATATCACAAAATGCATTTTTCATATTTTTAAAAACGCACGTGCGTCTGAGAAGTAACAGTTATGGAGTCGAGTTTTAGTCTATTTTTAGAGGGTATTTCACCATTTCAGAGTCACAGACTCATCTTTCACTCAATTGTAACTTTATCCAAATGTGTTTCAGGTTTGTAGATTAGGACTAATTAAACTTAGTGTTAATTTTCACGGGTTAAAACTAAGGTATGTCCCTTTAAAAGAAAAGTATCTTCTAGATGAAACGTTTTTCCAGGGAACGGGGAACGTGCAACACGTGTTAGTCATATCAGACCTAAACGTTTTTCCAGGGAACGGGGAACGTGCAACACGTGTTAGTCATATCAGACCTAAACGTTTTTCCAGGGAACGGGGAACGTGCAACACGTGTTAGTCATATAAGACCTAAACGTTTTTTCAGGGAACGGGGAACGTGCAACACGTGTTAGTCATATCAGACCTAAACGTTTTTCCAGGGAACGGGGAACGTGCAACACGTGTTAGTCATATCAGACCTAAACGTTTTTCCAGGGAACGGGGAACGTGCAACACGTGTTAGTCATATAAGACCTAAACATTTTGACAGTCACAGAATATTCGTTTTGAGGTAAAAATGTTAATACTCTATTAAATATTACCACGTCCTTCATTGGCGAGGTATATGACAGGAACTGTTGTCATAAAGTGTTGTTTTATCCGCTGGTATATTCCTGTCATTTGATTTCATCTGGTATAATTGTACCGGGTTGAATTAAATGCCGGGTGCTGCTACAAGGAGGACAATGTTTATGCGGCATTAGGGTAATCAAACACGCTTCTTGTTTAGCAACATACCACCCAATTCCTGATTTAGTTTAAGGGAGATGTATTTATATAAGTGATATACATATTTATATCAATATATACTCTTCAAAAAAAAGTAGGGGAACTCTGATAAGAATTTACAATTGGTCAAAATTGTAAGGTATATTAGCTGTGGGGAATGGATATATGATAATAGTGAATTAATTGGGCAAACATTACAACTGGTAGTTCAGTATTACAGTAGGTTTTAAGACCACCAACGGTCTTGAAGGATGATTAGGGTCAGAAGTGAAATTTGAAAGTTGACGGGGTTTTTTTTATCAGTAAATCGCAAATTCAAACAATAAAACTGACTAAAAACAAAACAATAACAACAGTATGATCAACAGAATGAAAACGATTGACAGAAATAATGTTCCACAGTGATTAATGGACCTTCCTGGAACTTGTCAAAATCGAGAATGACACCCCACGTACGTGTACGGAGCAACTGCGTGATGCATGTGCAAACTATGGAATGTGTTTCGGTGTGTTGATAAACAAACCTGAACATTCTTTACTAGGATGTCTGTGTATATATATATATATATATATATATACACACACACACACACACACACACACACACACACACACACACACACACGTATATATATGTTGACTGGAACATTGCATGTATCAATTTTGGCCACATATGTTACTACTGTCGTCCATGGGATTTGATTCGTATACCAGTATATCCCTGAGCCCGCCCTATAGCCCATGCAATAGGCTTCGCACGTACTTAACGAGTCACGTGTACCCGCATCATTCCAAACATAAGGTCAGGTATCGTCTTCGTCTTGGCTCTCAAACAAATTAAAACACGTAAACAAACATTTATTCTTGCTCTGTCGTGCACTCAAGAAGAATCCAGATGGGTACTTTTATTTACTGGAATTTAATTTAAGTTTATAAAATGAAATTCACATACTTGTTTCAGTATGCAGTAGACACACTTTAAACAAAGAATCTTATGCCAGAATACTATACATGACTGAGTTTATGCTCAAGTCCACCTACACCTATACAACGAAATCAATTTCATAATTAACAGACCCGTGGGAAGGATATATTTAACGTACGTTCGAAGGTAAGATCTAGGTGGGTGTTCTCACGCACTATGTTTGCTAGTATAAGTATTTAAATGGCCTAAAATACAATTTCCTATCATATGGAGACCAAAATACAGCAGTTTTAGAATTCTTAGCTGTTTTGTCTTACTATTTTAGCCTTGATTATAAACTTACGATTGTATTAACATAAGCAACTTTATAATCAAGGCTCAAATAGTAAAACAAAATAATATATATATATATATATATATATATATATATATATATATATATATATATATATACATGCACATAATTTGACAACATTTGCTATTTATTTTGTACAAATTAATTTAATATTCACTTTTAACATTACTGTTAATAAATGAGATGTATATTTGTAAATGCATTGCAATGTATTTATGTGTGTAACACGCTGTGAAATGATTGGCAATCCATATACACATATATTAGTATTCGTATTCGTATTCGTATTAAAGATTATTGCTTTTATTTCTATGTTATAGAACAAAAATATAATCTTATGATCCTGAAATAGATCCTACGGTCCTAACTTTAAAAACTTTAAAAGAACGGATTAAACCTTATGTCCGGATACGATATATGCCACTGATCTGTAAAAGTAGCAGTCGTACACGCTACAGTATCGAGTACTGGTGTAAGAAGTCGAGCTGTAATTGTAGAATCTGACGGGAACGAGGTAGTACGGGCTCCGTGCTTGGCGGTGGAAAGTGATGGTGGCACTTCATCTTTACGTTAGAGAGTTGTTCTGTGAAAATGTCATCAGCGGTGCGTACTCTCGGCTACACAAACAATTAGCTAGGTTGACCGTGAACAAACATACCGTGGTAATCTAGGTAGGAAAGAAGAAAAGACAGAAAGAATGAATGAATGAATGATTGGATGAAAGAAACAACGAATGAATAAATTAAATAATGAATGAATAAGAAAAATGTATGAAATAAATAAAATAAATAAATAGAAAATGAAAGAAAGAAGGAAGGAAACATAAAAACATAAAATGATTGGTCAAAGTGAATTTTGCCTTACGTCTTTAGTATCACTCATGCCATATACAAGAATCCCTATTGCTAGTATACAATCAGTTACGACATAAACCACGTCTATCAATGTAATACTAAAAATGTGCTCTGAATGCAACACGGATTTCCATTCAACACTACCTTTCTACATCCTGTAAGACCGTAACAAAAGGACCACAATCAGGGAAGATATATGACATTAATTAATTAAGTTATGCAGTATTCGATCCTGATCAAATTCCCTGAACATCAAGTTAATTTTGTTATAAGAAGTGTCATATATATGTATGTCATTGTGGTGAAATCATTCATTCATTCGATATGTACATTAGTATATCAAGTTATGCCACCATTGTTATTACTTGTGAAACAAACTGATGTCCCACGACTTCTATGTCAAAAGGTATACATGTGCTATGTATATATGTGAAATTGCCTATTTTTCAGCAGTGGGTTTGTCCTTTCACTTTCTAGACACCCATAACTGCAATTTAAACGTGCTAGAACAAAAAAGTCAGTTTGTTTTGTTAAGCAACACCATTAGAGCACATTGATTAATTATTCATCGGCTACTGGATGAAAAACATTTGGTAGGCCCTAATTCTCAATCTGAAACGTAGTCTTCAGAGGAAACTGGCTATATTGTATTTAATTAGCAGCAAGGGATCTTTTATATGCATTTTCCTACACAGGACAGCACATACCATGACATTTGAAAACTTGCCTAAAGTTTCATAAAATAAAGATTAATTTCCTTTCCTTGATGTACCGAATTAACCAAATCGTTTCTATCACCAGTTTCAGACATTTTGGACTTTTAAAACATGAACATAAAACTAAGAAAATTATTATCTTTTTTTGTTTGAAATATGGTTTGCTTCATCTAAAGTGCAGTGTATAAACGTAAACAGGCCGACTTTTACAGCGGTCACATTGTTCACAGCGTTTACCAGCGGCTGTCAACCACACACCGCGTGTTTGTGACTGGAAACATTAAATACTTGAACTATCGCTTCGATTATTACTTTATTTACATGTTCAACATTTGCTAATGGGTTTTATGCAATGTCGGAAGACCAACAGCGTGTTCAAACGACTCTGTTAGGTGATAGGAGTCGCCAGAGAGAGAACCGGCGACCACACGAGACCATGTGTGGGTTGTCGTCAAAAAAATAATAATCAAGATTTCAAAAGAAACGGTCAGCGTACTTGTCTCCATACTTGCTTAAGCAAACGGGACCGTGTTTGTGTGTATTGTGTTTACCTGGCGCTACACAGGTGCAAAAATACCAGCTTCACACCCAGCAAATATGCGGTTCTGTACACGACGATACCCGGTTATAGGGAAACCGAGATGGCAGACGTGTTTGTTCGTCGATTTACCAATGCTATTATATTCGTTTATATTTCATTTATTAGGATATCACATTCCAGCTAGGGGCACATTATACCTACATCGTAGTTACGAGGAGTCAAACTGGATCACACTTCATTCGGTCTAACTTTGCGATAAACTTCTGTTTTGTTGTATTTTGTTTTTGATTCTGTTTGTTTGTTTTTTTTAATTTGGAGGAGGGAAAGGCATTTTCTATTTTATCCTCACTTAGCACTATACAACGGAAGATAACAGGTTACATTGATAGAGAAAGATAGATATAGATATATAGATAGTCAGATATATAGGTAAACAGACAGACAGATATATAGATAGATAGATAGATAGATGAATCGATGGATAGATAGATAAATGGATGGATGGATGGATAGAAGGAAGGAAGAATGGATGAATGGATGGACACATAGACAGATATAGCGAGAGAGGAATAAAAAGAGAGAGAGGACGAGAGATAAAAAGTGAAAGAGAGGGAGTTGGGACAGGAAGGAAGAAAGGAATTTTTGTATTTAACGACGCACTCAACACATTTTATTTACGGCTATATGGCGTCGGACATATGGTTAAGGACCACACAGATATTGAGTGAGGAAACCCGCTTTCGCCACTTCATGGGCTACTCTTTTCGATTAGCAGCAAGCGATCTTTTATATGCACCATCCCACAGACAGGATAATACATACCACGGCCTTTTTACACCAATTGTGGAGCACTGGCTGGAAAGAGAAATAGCCCAATAGGTCCACTGTTGGGGATCGATTCTAGACCGACCGCGCATCAAGCGACGCTTTACCATTGGACTACGTCCCGCTAGAGTTGAGACAGAGACAGACAGAGAAGACACACATGCACAAAACAGATACACAGGCAAGCACAAAGATCAAAGATACATGCATACTTACAAATACCCCCAACACACACGCGCGCACATACACACGCACGCACACATACACAGAGAGAGAGAAAACCCCACACACCAAGTGCACAGAAGACCATTTTTCAAACGAATCTTCCCTTTTTTCTCCCAGCTCTTGTCCATTTAATTCATCCTCGCTTTATCCCTGGAAGGGCGGAACGTAGCCCAGTGGTAAAGCGCTCGATTGATGCGCGGTCAGTATGGGCTCGATCCCCGTCGGTGGGCCCATTGGGCTATTCTCATTCTAGCCAGTGTACCACGACTGATATGTGCTATTCTGTCTGTAGGATGGTGCATATAAAAGATCCCTTGCTACTAGCGGGTTTCCTCTCTAAGACTATGTAAAAATTACCAAATGTTTGACATCCAATAGCCGATGATTACTAAATCAATGTGGTCCAGTGGTGTCGTTAAACAAAACAAACAAACAAAGTGCTGACCAAAACGTTCAAAATGACACATATAAATTTAGTTAAAATGGAATAAAAATGTTAGCAAAGAGGCTAGCTGGGGGGGGGGGGGGGGGGATGTCATCCCCATCATCACCTCGTTTTCACAACTATCTTTGCATGTCGCCCCATAGCACGACTCGTCGATGTGGTCCACCCCCACCCCCCAGTATAATCTCCTGGATACACCAATGGTCCAACAAGCAAGATTTTATTTACATTGCATTTCAGACGCTTACTGATAACACCTGGCTACGTGTATCTTTGCTGTATACTATATACTGGTGTTTATTTTTAAACATGGCGCTGGGCGTACACAAGAGCAACTTAGTTTCCGGGTAACTGTGAATGATTTTTCGATGTCCCAATTCAAGTTTTACGATACAATTATTCATCTTGATACCTAGTAGGCAATCCGACCCGTTGTTGTGATATAATTCCATGCTACTCAAGACCCGCTGTGTGTACTAGAAAAGTGAAGGGGGTGGGGGTGAGGTGGAAGGGCACTGTCAGTTTGATATTTTTTGGAGATAAAATACATGTATTTCAGTACCAGGGGATCGGGGGCATTTTAGCACAGTAACAGGGAGAAGTGGGGCTTGGGTGAGTTGGAGAAAAGAGCATAGACCCCGCGGTTCCCACAGTTCCTCGACCTCTACTATTGTTAGTTTGATTAATATGTAGAGAATGACGAGAAAATCCAATGATACGTTTCATGTACACCTGGAAATCTACTGGTCTTAAGCCTACAGGACGCTATCGTCTCAACTCTCCCGGATAGCAGATAGTGCTTTTGATAGATGCACGCGGAGAAAGTGACTTGATGGTGATAAATTCACCCCACTCGCCTAGGTTTCAGTTGAAACGTATACCTGTATGTATCAGTATGTGTCAGATCTGATCATTGTTAGCGTCGGTTTAGGAGGTCTAGCTCAGTCGATGGTATGGGAGTGTGTCGCTTTGTTTTTAAAGTTGAAGTTTGTTTTGTTTAACAACCCCACTAGTGACTGGAACACATTGATTTATCAATCAATTGCTATTCGATGTCAAACGTTTGCTAATTCTGACATATAGTCTTACAGGAAACCCGCTAAATCTGTCAATTAGTAGAAAGGAATCTTTTTATATGCACTTTCCCATAGGCAGAACAGCACATATCACGGCCTGAAATACCAGTCGCAGGGCACTGGTTGGGACAAAAACAACAAAACAAAAACCAATCAGAATGAGTCCACTGAGGGGTTTGGTCCTACAACCCATGCAGTAGAAATAAAACAATTGGGCCCCGTTTTAAAAAGCAATCTTAGCTTTAAAGGGACAGTCCTGAGTTTGCTGCCATTTTTAAGATGTTATCGACTAACAGAGACTTTTCTTCAACGATTGTAATTACAAAAAAATTAGTGGATGTATATTAAACGTGTTTCTGGTCGTTCTATTATTAGCACTAGGTTAAATTTCATTTTATTTCCTAAAATATTTTTGGGCTTCTTACAAATATTAAGACGACCAGAAGCACATTGCATATACAGACACTGATATTCTAAACAAGAAAATATATTTAATATGCAAGTTTAGTCGGAAAAATCTTACAACTCAGGAATGTCCCTTTAAGATCATAACGTAATTATGCACTTTAGGTGATCACTACGTAAAACGGGGTCATGGTTTGTACGTCAAAACAAAAAAACAGACAATTTTGTGTATGCATTGGATGGTGTGGCTGTAAACCTATTACACATTCTAGTTATTTACAGATATTATGTTTATTTACCCGGAACCCACTGCTCATTAAAATAACAACGACAACAACAACAATAGCAATAACAATAACAACAACAACAACAACAACAGAAAAAGGGGGGAATTTCAAAACCCCCAACAACAACAACAGTGTGACCGCACATCGCGGAGAGGTCAGCACGATGATAATGAAGATGTATGGTCTGTAGCCATTGACTTGACTGATGACTAACAGTAAATCTCTCACACTAACTCCTAAAAATGACTGCCGGAAGGGCTCAAACCACTGGCCCTAAGGAAGGCAGAAAGACATAGTAATTTACCGCTATAAAGCATCGGACATAATATGGTTAAGGACCACACAGATAATAAGAGAGGAAACTCGCTGCCGCCACTCCAGGGACTACTCTTTTTACGATTAGCAGCAAGGATCTTTTTATGTATCATCCCACAGACAGGATGGTACATCGAACGGCCTTTGTTACGCCAGTTGTTTTGCACTGGTTGGAACGAACAATAACCCAATGGACCTACCAACGGTGATCGAATATAGATCGATCACGCGTCAAGCGATCGCTTGTGCTAAGTCTCGCCCTTCATTGGCCTTGAGAGGGAAGGCCGTACCTAACCTATAATTTGGAATGAATTAATAAATAGATGGATGGATGGATGGATTAATGAATGAATGTTTAACAACACAATAACGAACATGAATGTGGAGGGTCTATTGTAAATGTTTAAATATATGAAATCCACTCGAGGTTGCAGCTTTGAACTTAGCTCGAGCTTTGAACCATATAGATAATACTTTCAAATATTTCCATACACAGTAGCCTGGGTAATAACATCACCTAAAATGCATTTACAGTTATTTATGGTGAAAGTTTTGTTTTCAGACATATGCCATCAAGCCATCCGGCGCAATAATATACACGCTTGACGTGAAAACGAAAAGAAGTGGAAGTGTCCGTAACTAAACTACAAGTTCAACCGGTGTCGGGGTTGAGCGCTCAAGTGGATATTTTAACATCAATAAAGTGTTGAACCCCAGTCTATTTTCACTTCATTAGCTCCCAAATTTGCCTCCGGTATACAGCGGTAAATTAGAAAAACATTCGCACTATTCTGTGGGCTTGTTTGTAAAGGCCCAATACATGCCGAAGAATGAGTTCCAATTAATCCAAAGGCGATTGTAAATGTTCGCCTCTGTGCGTTTAAATATTTAATTACGTGACCCGAATGTGTTTTAGGTTGATAGTATTTAGCTGAAATCGGTTGGTTGTAAACAATACATCATTAATTGTATTCGTAGATACTCAAGGGTGTTGTTTTTGTGTATGTTTTTTTTTTTTTTTAATGTCTATTAGAGAGAAAAAATAAATAAAGCAGCATTAACAAAATATAATGAAAACCAAAAGAAACGCAAATGAGAGTTCTGGTAGTTTTTATTATAATAGATTTACTTGATTACAAACGCCGAATTCTGTAAAATGATAAACGGTATATCAGCCTGGAATTTTCATGAATCTAAATATGTATTAATTCCTTGTGAAAAAAAAAGAGAACAAATTTAAGGTTACAGCTGAAACTTATATTTTCGATTCTTTTTGTGTTCAGTATAGTATTTTTTAAGGTAATGTTTATTATGTCCTTTTCTGTTTCGCATTACATCCATTTGGAGCTTCTACAAACACCACCATGGAACAAAAACAAGTTTGATTTGTAACCAAAATTATTAATTTAAGTTAGAAGTAAATGCATAATACAATGGTAGAAAAACTGTACTAACCGAAAATATTTTACACTGTCTAATAATTCGAGTTAGTGCCTTTATAAAGTTTGTTTTGTTTAACGACAACGCTAGAGCACAATGATTTACTAATAATCGGCTATTGGAGGTCAAACATTTGGTAATTTTGACATATAGTCTTAGAGAGGATACCCGCTTCATGTTTTCATTAGTAGCAAGGGATCTTTTATATGCACCATATCACAGACAGAATAACACATATTACGGCCTTTAATATACCAGTCGTGGTGCACTGGTTGTAACAAGAAATAGCTCAATAGGCCCACCGACGTGGATCGATTCGAGATCGACCGCGCATCAAGCGAACGCTTTATCACTGGACTACTTCAATGCCAATGCCAAAAAGCTTAATGTGCACATTCAGAGCAAGCTATTGTAGCGCACGCCTGTCCTGGGCACAAGTACCGGCCTCGGCCGGTTCCTCCGTCCAGGACAGGAAGAGGTTGGGGAGGTGAAGGAGGGACCGCCTGCATTGGCAGGTGCAAGGGAGCACCAGCAGTCCAACCGTAGTTGGTAACAGGCGGGAGCTGGACTACGTCCCGCCCCAGTGTCCTTATAACCCCGAAGTGATGAAACATGAATATAGCCAGGTATAGCAAGGTTTCCATGCAGTCTGTAACACGCCGGCCACTAACACAGTTCTACCCAAACAAAAGAAAATTCTGCGTCGGTCGGCGACTAGCTGCATACTTTTATGGAAATGAAGGAAATGTTTTATTTAACTACACACTCAACACATTTTATTTACGGTTATATGGCGTCGGACATATGGTTAAGGACCACACAGATATTGAGGGAGGAAACCCGCTGTCGCCACTTCATGGGCTACTCTTTTCGATTAGCAGCAAGGAATCTTTTATATGCACCATCCCATAGACTGGATAACACATACCACGGCCTTTGGTGTACCAGTCGTGGTGCACTGGCTGGAGCGAGAAATAGCCCAATGACCTTTATAGAAACTAAGCTTAAAGGAGAGTTCTCATTGTGCACGACTTCTTGCGCAAGCTGGTGTTGTCTTCTGTTTAATAACAAATATTAACGCACTAAGGCAAGTGGAATGGGTACTAAGGCAAGTTGAATGGGTACTAAGGCAAGTTGAATGGGTACTAAGGCAAGTTGAATGGGTACCAAGGCAAATATTCGCAACCACAAGCTTTATCATTGGCACCCACAACATCTAGGGTATTATGTACCACAGACTAGCTTGGGCTTTATCACAATCAGCGAGTATCCCACAGAGTAAGAACAGTAGCTTGGCTGTGAGCACGCCTCCTCCGCGATAACGAACCCAAATCTCATTGTTGGGTGCGATAAACCTAACC
This sequence comes from Gigantopelta aegis, assembly GCF_016097555.1. Lineage (NCBI taxonomy): Eukaryota > Metazoa > Mollusca > Gastropoda > Neomphalida > Peltospiridae > Gigantopelta > Gigantopelta aegis. The sequence continues at coordinate 23,900,776 of NC_054704.1, forward strand.
GTTGTGTTATCGTTTGTATTCAAAGTATTTACAGTTTGATTGTTTTTATCAGAAAGTTGTCACCTGTCAATTCATTATTAACTCACTGCTATAAACTGGACCTCCTTGAACGTGTAAATATTTTATACTGTGCAATTATAGTTGGCTTCGATTTATTTAGGAAGCGGCATTGGAATGAATGAATGAATGAATGAATTAATGAATGAATTAATTAATTAATTAATTAATGAACAAATGATTGAATGAACGAATGAATGGATGGATGCATAGGTGGATGGATGAATTAATTAATAAATGAACGAACGAACGGATAGATGGACGGATGGATAGATGGATACATAGCACAATCACTTGTTTCATTAAATGTAAAAAAACAAACATTTTTGTTTGTTTTGTTTTTAAAAACAGGACATTTTCTAAAAGAATACAAACTTTTATGCTTCTTATGATGAACGTTTCTATCAGGCTTCGTTTTCTTTAGAAGGCTGGTTTCCTATGAGTAAATGAATAAAACTGCGGCGATAGTACATGCGTGTATGTATGTATGTATGCATCCATGCATGCATGCATGTATTGATGTATGAATATCTATATATTGTATGTATGTCGAGGTTGACTGTTACATACATAGACATTAACGCACTGACGCAGGGGATAATTAAGTCCATTCTGGCCTCACAAATTGTCCCATGCCGTTGCTTGGACTCTAACCTATGGCACCGAATCGCCCGCAACTTACAAACTTGCCACGATACGTTCTGAGCTATCGAGAAATTCATGTATGTATGTATGGATGGATGGATGATGAATAAATGAATATGTCGGTGTATATTGATTATAGATTAAAATATGGTTATTTAAATTTAATTCATGTATGTTAAACAAACCCAGAACGGCACTATGTAAAGTATACATAACAAATACTAAACGAGTTCCCGTGAAATACCATTTATATTACAACGAGTCTCGTACTACCAACGAGTAGTAATATAAATGGTGTCTTACGAATATACTATTATATTTATTACAACGCACTTTACTGAACAAAAATCGGACAGTTACTTCCATCTGATTTATAAATGAAAGTTTGAATTCCTACACCCATCATTTCTCAATGAAGTTTTCACAACCAGTAATATATTTAAAGTATTCAAAGCTTCTAACAAATGTATTCAAACAAGTATTTTATTACATTATTTACTAACTTTAATTATAAGAATTGACCTCCCCAAAGGTATAACAAATTGTGGTTTACGGTCAATAATACGTATCACTTCCACTACGGTGTAATAAAAAGTGTATGCTTTGATGGTGAAAGACACACTTTATTTAAAGCCATTGGACTGACATTGCCGTTTCTGTACTCACGATGACATATACCTTTTAGACTATTCTTGATTTTATTACCTATTACCATGGATAGAAATTACATATCATGAATTCTAATTGGCTATTATTTGCATCTCATTTTATAGCTAGCCACCCATTAAACTTGTTCGTCTTTATTACCACTGGTAACAAGATACTTTTTATAAGCTTTTAAATACTAGTATTTCAGAAATATGCAGTGGTTTATCGCTACCACAGCTAATGTTTAATAGCAATGATATGTTTAATCTGTCAATTAAAACGTATGGAGTGAAAATGCATCGACTGTATAAATTATAATATAGCAGACGCGGATTAAGCAAGAACACGTTGGTGTACACACCTACCCCGAGTTCGAAGCTCCCCGAAAAATCCAATGTTTAGCAGATGAATACAACTTGAACGTTAACCCTAGAAAAATCGTCTATTACTGTGCCCTGTATATAAAAGATCCCTTGAAGCTAATGAAAAAATGTAGTGGTTCTTCTCTGAGACTATGTCAGAATTACCAAATGTTTTACCTCCAATAGCCGGTTATGAATAAATCAATGTGCTCTAGTGGTGTCGTTAAACAAAACAAACTATCTTTATAACTTTAATTCTTTTTGTGCTTTCACCGCCCCCGTTATTTTCGTCTAAGAACGACCCTGCGGCTAGCAGAAAGGGATATTTTCTATGCAATTTACCCATAAGATATCACACCTTTTTGAGATACCAGTTGTAGAGCACTGGTCGGCACGTGTTGCTTACACTTCCGGACTGATCCCGGTGATGCATTCAATTCTGGGTCGAACCACTCTGTGAAACGAACTTAGCACCTACCAACATCTGTCAGTTTTAACCCACATGGCATGACCACCACAACATCAATATTGGTTACAGTGTGTTACGTCCGTGCGCCAGGGTATTACATAAGTCTTGATATGTTATTGAACCACTGAAAGTGTTAGAAGTTTATACAATAACTTAATTTCACACATCGGTGGACAATAGTATTCGATTATATATATACTATTTTATTAGATTAAAATGCTGGAATGGCGCACGCCAATTACCGTAAATTATATGTTTAGAGTATTAGTTTACTCATAATCTCTGACGTAAGTACATTATAAATAGCGTTTAAGTTATATTGTCTGAAATTAGGTTTGCTTGCTGGACAGAGAGCTTTAGAGCTTGAGAGAGAGAGAGAGAGAGAGAGAGAGAGAGAGAGAGAGAGAGAGAGAGAGAGAGAGAGAGAGAGAGAGAGAGAGAGGGAGGGGGGGAGAGAAACAAGAAAGAGACAGGCAGACAAACATAATTTTATGCTTAAAAAATATAACGTCTGAAATTAGGTTTGCTTGCTGGACAGAGAGCTTTAGAGCTTGAGAGAGAGAGAGAGAGAGAGAGAGAGAGAGAGAGAGAGAGAGAGAGAGAGAGAGAGAGAGAGAGAGAGAGACAGAACAAACGGGACAGACAGACAAATAATTTTATAAGCATGAAGTTAAAATTATTTGAACTAATTTTGCGAGACCCATTTCATTATTAGTATTGTCTGTTGACTGTTTCAGTGAGGGACCTGTTTTAGTGGCTGCGTGTTTGTGCGCAACAGTAGGCCTACGTACATTTGAAGATATCTGACGTCGTTGACTTGCATGTTGAAAGAAAACAAATGTCTGTCACATTCACAGAAATTTTCATAAAAATAAGGTTAAAACAAGCACAGAAAGCAACATTGAACTATACCCACCCATAAACACGGCGCATTTCTTAATACCTTTTTATTTCTATGATTTTCAAAGACTGTTATTTGAAGAAAACATATTTTTAAAAGTTATTTTTGTATGTCGTCAGCTATACTGCTATCTTGTTATTGAAGTCACATGATTGTCACGGCGTCTGCTGGCAAAATTCTCTTTACACATACTTGCCAAAAATATATGATCCTATGTTTTAACATAATATATTTCTGGATATATGTTTATATATTTATTAAAACTCAGAATGCAGCTTATATATTTTTTAACCAAACAATTTTACCATTATAACAATTCATTTGCTCAACGTACAACACGATTGCAAGATATCAGAATTGTTATATTCGTTTTCCGAAAATGTTGTCTGTTACCATAATTGGTTCTCGAGGACTCCATTCTGTAATTTGTATCTAAAAAATCTTTTTATAAATTATTATAAGTACATGTTTTATTGAACAACATACATATTTTGATAAAACACTGAAAAGATTTATGTTGGAAAGTTTTTGCTGTAAGCTATACCACTAAACGTTTCACTCACCGAAACAGGTTACGTAGTTAACAATATTTACGGCTGATGCATGCTACAGATTTTGACACATTTGTGGTAAAGTTTGCTACATAGCGGCCAGTTTAGTGCTCATTTTAAGCTTATAAATAATAATAAAACGGTAGTTATTTGGATAACAACTGTCTGTCTATAAATATTGAAATGTTTTAGAACCGAATATATATGCTCACCAAAACTGGTTCACTAATAATACTAAACCACATATACATTGCACAACCTTCTTGTTGGAATGAGGTTACTTTAGAAAAAATATTTAATTTTTCAGTCGCTTTAAAACAAAATTAATTTCGAAAGAAAAAAAAAAGAAGTAAATTCGTTGAAATAATTTATTCGCGGAGTATATAAAACCATGAGGTATCAACGGTTATCGCTCCTTGTGAATGGATAGCTTATCTCTCACTTTTTATAACTTCCGCATTTCTAGAATTCATAAATATAACTTTGTAAAAGTTTTTTCTTTTAATTAGTTATAACGTCTTCCACGTTAAAGTGTTAAGTAGTTGTTAGATAGGAGGAAGTATTTGTGTGTAATTAGTGACTAAGCTGAACGGATCGGCTTCTTCTTTGAAGTTTGGTAAGCTGAAGTTGATAAATAGTAATGTCGAGTATACTGTGCACATTAAATTGGGAACACCTATAAACGGGGATATGCTAAAAAACCCACATTGCAGCTTTTTATCTGATTTTTTTTGGGTATAATATCCGCCCGGTCCCCTCCATTATTATTTTTAGTTAGGGTTGAGGGTTGAGGGTTAGGGTTAGGGTTAAGGTTATGGCTGGGGTTAGGGCTAGGGTTGGGGTTAGGGTAGCCCGAGTACTCTGACTGTAAGAGAGCTAGACGGACATTTGGACATAAACACGCTCTCATTACAGTCAGAGACCAACCTATGTATATTTTTGGCAATTCCTGACTACCAAACGGTAGGCAACGAGTCCCGCTCTAATACCACAACAATCCTATGTTTGACGTCAAATACCTTTACATCAATCATTTTCGAGTTAAGTGATACAAAAAAATCCACATATTAATCACTAATGCACATACTACAGAAAGAAACCCGACAGCACCCAGATTCAGCTACGCTTCGTGACACTCCGTCGCAACAATTACAAAGCTCGGCGATCTATTTCGAGACGTAGACCACGTGATCGCGCACTGGGCGATTCCGCCTTGTGCAGCAGTTACATTTCTTTCTTTTTTGCTGTCTCATAGCAGGACACAATATTTCACACAAACCATCATTTCAGGTACATGTGCATGGGGGGTTTCGGCGATTGAAACTCTCCTGCTTGAGAAAACTTAAACATTTTTTTTACCAATATATATTTTGGGGAGCATGACTTGACCCCCTATTAAGTTTGCTCGCCAGTCTAAACCCCCGTCTAAAATTCCTGCACACTCACTTGGGTCATGTTCATGTGTCAGTTACACAACATTTTAAGTTGATGCGAACAGCCAATCTGTTACATGGTGAACCTTTACATGTTCTGAAGTTGACTTTATCAAGTATTAAAGAAACTGTTCATTAATGATTTGCAGTATCAATTTATATATGACATGTATCAATTTATATTTTTGTTCAATTTACAGTATTATGTGGAAATACTGTCATTAAAATATATGTCAAATACCAGTTTTAGGTTTGGTAATTGATTAGCTAGGTTAAACAAATATAATTGATGTAACTGGACAATTTCAGAGGCGGATCTAGGAGGGAGGGCAGGGGCCCGGGCCACCCCTAAATGTTTTCGACAGTTATAGTTTTATTATATATTAATTGTCTTTTTTTTTTACGATCCCCTTGCAAACTCCCCCAAAGTTCCTGTGGCATTCCCCCTCATGTCATTGGGGCACTCCTAAATGGATTTTCTGGATCCACCACTGAATTGGTTACTTAAGTAAAGTCAGGGTTTTTGCCAGAGGGTAAAATGGGTATGGCGCCATACCCAACATTTTTGGCAGATTTATTATTTTTTTAAGTTAACCCTAGTCCTAACTCGTTGTCTTTCTGGGGGAGGCGGACGAGACATAGCCTTGTGGTAAAGTGCTCGCTTGATGCGCGGTAGGTTTGGGATCTATCTCCGTCAGTGGGCCCATTGGGCAATTTCTCGTTCCAGCCAGTGCACCACGACTGGTACATCAAAGGCCATGGTATGTGCTATCCTGTCTATGGTATATTGCATATAAAAGATCCCTTTCTACTAATCAAAAAGATTAGCCCATGAAGTGGCGACAGCGGGTTTCCTCCCTCAATATCTATGTGGTCCTTAACCATATGTCTGACGCCATGTAACCATAAATAAAATGTGTTGAGTGCGTCATTAAATTAAACATTTCCTTCCTTCCTTCTAGGGGAGGCTCCCCATACCCTCTGTCTACTGCGGTTGCATTCAGCACACACATTGTAATTATTCAATTCTATAGCGCCATACCCAAAAATTTATTTCTGGCAGAAACCCTGAAAGATAATCATAGGAACCATCTTCTCATTACCCAAGATTTTGAAATGTTGTCCCCTGTATAAGCTCTCTAACCAGTTGGCAATGAGGGATCATTTAGATGCACTGTCCCACAGACATCATAGTACCCAAAATGGATGGAATCTTAACTAAAATATATCTGTGTACTGGTTTATAAAATATGAATTTAAAGGTGATATTGGTGTTACAGGGAGTGTTTTCACCAGAAAGAAATTTTTGGGTGTGGCGCTATGGAATTGAATGCATCCACAGTCAATGGGGTATGGGGGACCTCCCCCAGAAAGAAAATGGGTTATGTTTAGGGTTAGAGTAAAGAAAATCATACAGTAATGATAAAGAGTAATTAATTTTGTCAAAAGGTTAACTTTAAAAATCCTGTCGGGGAACATTTTGTTTTCAAAATCTTGAATCGTGATATTTTTAGTCAATTGAAAATTGATTAGCAACTACTGTTTAATGTTTTAAAACTGTGTAGCGATCTCTTAAACTTGTGTAGCAATCACGAGGCGATCCTGAACAAAAATGATAGTGGCTTTTATTCATACTCAGAACAGAGACTTGTCGTCTGCTTTGGCCATGCCTTATACCTAGGATACACTTCTGGGCTCTATTATATTAGCACTTCCTGTAATGGTAACTAAACGATAATAGTTTCTATATCGCTATTGGTATTAATGCTATATACATTACATTCCCTGTGTTAATTCAATTACAATATAAAATGTGATTTTTCTGTTATAGTTCTTACCGAGAACTTCCGTCTCCCTGGCTGTCGAGGATCACAGAAGATGGAGAACTGTTCTATGTGGACACTGGTGGTGTTTCCTTTCCCTTGAGTCACTGCAGTGAGTCGAACCCATGGTGCACCACGCCCGTGTGCCAGTGTTCTAACAGTGAAGACACTGGATACTCGACGGATAATGATCAACCGTCACCAAAAGGAGAACGCAACACGAGAAACACAGGTGATTTTAGAAAGTTTGTTTTGTTTAACAACACCATTAGAGCACATTGATTTATTTATAATCGGTTATTGGATGTCAAACATTTGGTAATTCTGACAAATACCGGTAGTCTTGGAGAGGAAACCTGCTACATTTTTCCGTTAGTAGCAATGGATCTTTTATATGCATCATCCAACAGACAGGATAACACATACCATGGCCTTTGATATACCAGTCATGGTGCACTGGCTGGACAGGTGATTATAGTACCAAAGTGATCTATTATTTATTAAAATACAAAATATACTTTCTTGACCTGATATTACAATAATTGTTGTCTTGACCGATCATTATAGTACTGATTTGACCCATTATAATAATACAAACATGACCCATTGTTATATTTTCTTTCCTCATTATTATAGTAGTTTCTTGACCTATTATAGTACTAATTCGACCCATTGTTGTAGTACTGACCTAACTCATTATTATAGTATTAGCTTGGCCCAATATGGCAGAGTGAACAATATTTTACCGAATATAATCGGCAAATCTCAAGCAGGTTTTCTGAAAGGTTAATTTAATAGACAAGTATAAATATTTAATAAGTTGAATTTTTGATATAGTTTCCATTATGTGATTGCTATGGTAACACAAAGTTTTTTAAAAGTGCTAAAATAGATTAAATATTAAATATTGAGAATATATATCAAAACTAATTTCAGAAAAGCTGGACATTTTTACACTTCCAGAGCTTTCAGAAGAGTTGGAATCCATAAATTCAGAATTAACGTTACCATCAGAACTTTCTGAGTGTGTAAACGAGATGGATAGCAAGGGTCATTCAGGGAAATATTACCAAGTTGTGATCTCTGTGAATCCTGGTGTATCTACTACTCTACAGTCATATAAAACAGCGTGCGAACAATTACTGGGAATAGTTCCTGGCATTGATGGCGTCAATGGAAAATCAGTATCTAGAGGATGTAGTGAGAAAAAGGATGTTATAGTAAAAGGATTTTTACCAGACGGACCGGCAGTGAAGTTAACAAATATTCATATTAGTAAGTATGCCAATTTATTAACATTCTTGTACATAATTTAATACCACCAAACTTGTTTGCTCTTTCTATTTTTAAGTTAACTGTGCAAGTGCAAGTTAATTAAATTCATATTAGTTAGAAAAAACATTTAAAATTTCATTTCAGTTTGTGTTTTGAGGATATGTAAAACCCTCAGAATATTGTTCCCCTTCAAATCTGAAGCTAAGTGACCCATCTAAAAGAAGAATTAATAACTGCCACCCCCATCACCATCCTCAGTTGCTGGCATCTTCCAATGCCTATGCTCCCATAGTTACGCATGCAAAAATCCCTATCATTCATAAACAAACATTTCAAACGATATTTATATAGTACTATATAATAGTATTTAAAAAAAACCCCAAACCCCCAAAACAACATATATCAAAATTAATTCAGCATAAAAATAATTTTGTTTCCTTTCCCTATCCTACATATCTTCCATCCCCCTTAAGCATAATTCTTTCTCGAATGACTAATGTACTAGATATTTATTTATATGCAAAAGAAACAAATTCTTTGAGTTGTTAACCCTTTATATGACTTGTACTAGTACCCAGTATATGAAATTCTCTATGCTTACCCAGTATTAGTCAGTTTATTGAAAGTGACACATAGCCATGAAATCGTTTTCAACTGAACCACTGGAGGGAGAGAAGGTGAGAGAGGTCAAATGTTTGACACACACTGTGCTTAAGTCAGATGACTATTTAACTGAGGTGTTTGCTTGAGCAGGTTTGCATTGTGTACATGTAATATAAGTTATTAAATTTATAGGATTGTCATTCGATCGGATGTGAATACACATTGTTACCTCAATAGATATAAAATATTACCTAATATAATAATTAAATCCACTCTCCCATATATTTTGTCAACAGTGGTAGCACTTGAAAAAAACAAATTGCTGATCTCTCGCAGACAAAATGAGATGGTCAGTTACAATTGTTGGTAGCTGCAGAAACGAGAACCCAGTTGTAACTAAGCAGTTGTCAAAAACATGTATATATGAATATAGATTGTAAAAGGTCATGTACAATTTATGTACCGGTAGGTTATTGTGCACAGATATATAGACTTGATCAGACAGTTTAATTCTTTTACCCTTGTTATTACAACAATATCCAATATATTATGGTGAAGATCAATTTAAAGACATCTGAATAACTACACCATGACAGGGTTTGATCTTAACGGTTGCCCGATCACCCCTGGTGACTGAAAATGCCGATGGGCAAGTCAGATGCCTGTTCCAGGTTGCCTACCTGGCGACAAAAATATTTATTGATAGTCACAGTGGAATGACAGAATGTTTAGATTTATATTCATCGTAGTGATGTGCGGTTAACCGTGGAATCAGTTTGGTTTTCGTTATGAAAGAAAAACCGAAAACCATAACTGTGGAGATAGCAAAAACCCCCACGTACATGTACTTTCAGTTTTCCAAATTTGCCATTTTTAGCCCAGCTCTTCCGAAGTTGAAAAAAAAAAATTCTAGGCGAGTCAATACCAAAATCCACTTCTGGCAATAATAACCTGCCGAACGACTCATGTTTTTGTGTTTTGTGATGTTGATCTGCAAATTTGATACATGTTTTGATCGTCGCACGGTGTTGTTTGCAATGCAAACTTCTCACCATGTTAACTCGGTGAAAACAAGGCAGAGTTCGGAAAACCCTGTTTGTCTGTGAACATAATGCCTATTTTATTGCATCCGCATGATGTTTTCTTACGCACGTATGTCTTCTGCAAAAGTCGCCCATGTTTATTATTTATTTGTTATTTATTAAATGTTTCTTAAGCGTGAACACTGCCATGATAATAGCCTAGATGTTAAAGCCAAACCATCCTCTGAAAGTAACACTTCTTCTTCTTCGTTCAAATTTATGAAAATTGTCTCATTCAGATATTCCGATCTGAGTGATGAATTGGGCAGTTGTTTGCAGGTCCTCCCTGGATCCCCAGAGCTTCTGATGTAGATCTTTTCCATGCAGCCAGAAGTGGCTTCTCTCCGAGTTGTGTAGTGTACATTGTTGTAGGATATGTTCTGGTGTTTGCAGGCCTGTACCACATTGACAGTCGCTTGTGTGACATATATTGAGCTTGTGGAAATGGAAGTTTAGGTGACAGTGGCCTGTGCGAAGCCTGAAGATTGTAGTCTGGTCTTGTTTTTGAAGTGTCTCCCATGGGTCGTGGTTTGTCACTCCATATCGTGTTTTCCATCTTTCCTTCTGTTTTCACTTGATGATAGTCTTGATTTCTTGATAAGAGGTGGGGTATGTTTCCTGAATCATCTTGCTTCCACATTTTGCTAGTGAATCTTCTTTTTAAACTAACACTACTTAAACCAGTTTGAACCTATGAAAACTGCAAGTGCTCTAAATATGTTTTAGTTGCAATAAATGTTAAATTTCTTTCAAACCTAGTTTTTGAGAATATGTATTAAATAGAATATTATACACATATTTACTGGGTATTACATTTTACAACTCAAGATAATTCTTGAAAAATATATCCAACTCACTTTCACTCAGTAAATATATGTTGAAACACCTTGTAATATAATTTCAGGGAACATTCTGTTCAGTATCGCGTCGTGATTTGCTGCCCATGTTTTAGAGATCACGACACAATTTTTAAACATTAAATAGTAATTGCTAATCAATTTTCAACTGACTATAGAAATATTGCTTATCAAGATTTATAGAACAAAATTTTCCCAGAATTTTAAATGGTTTATTTAATAGCCACATGTGTAGTACATGTAAGGCTCTCCTCTATTTACATTACTAGGATACAAAATAGCAGACCATAATTCTAACAGTTAATTGCATTACAGTGTTCGAGATTAATGGTATCCCGATATCCCGGGGCAATCTAATTAAAATTAGCTCCACTATTACATGTGGATCTAACAGCAGCCAGTTGGAGCTCATGTCCACCAATCAAAACATTATTTGCAGAATCATGCCAGTGATTTAAAAATAACTTGAAAAAATTTCGAATTATCCTGAGGGTATACGATATGTTTCATGTGAATTACGAATGCCTTATTTAGACCAGTAGAACTAATTTTAATCAGATTGTTAACAACATTGCGTCGTCTTCAATGTCCAGGTAACATTTCGTCTGTAAATAATAATTTAAATATTGACCAATCACACTTCGCCTTTTATAACGTTATTTGGGAGCATACAAATTCTAAAAATATTGGGCGAGTCTATTTTAGTGGCTGCAGTACAGCGAACCATATCATTACGTATGGGATGGGTTATCAGTCTTCAATTTTACATTAAAAATTATTTATTTATTTATAAAAAACTAAATCAGTCTTCAGTTTTACATTACAAATTATTTATTTTATAAAATAAAACATGTTTTAAGGCATTCGTAATTCACACGAAACATGTCGTATACCCTCAGGATAATTCGGAATGTTTTCAAATTATTTTTAAATCACTGGCATGATTCTGCAAGTAAGGTTTTGATTGGTGGACATGAGCTCCAACTGGCTGCTGTTAGATCCACATGTAATAGTGGAGCTAATTTTAATTAGATTGATCCCGAGGATACCAGAATTTAATTTTGGATACCAGACTTCAAGAACCCAGTATCCCACTGCGATACCATATAATACTAAATTCTCAGGTGGGATACCAAATTTTGAAATGTTAGTATCCAACTGGGATACTGGCCAAACATTTTAATCTCGAACACTGCATTAACATAAGAAAAACATTTTTCTCTATGCTCACTGTTGCTACAATTACCATAGTTTATATCCAGCAGACAGGTCAGTGGCCCCCTGCTGGGATAAAGACAAATCTGTCGGTATTGATCATCAAAAGAATTAATCCCAATCATAAGAGCAACAGTTCCATGTAGGGATAAATTGTCCCTGTCAGTCAGCATTTGGCACTTGAGATGGCCATGGCTCTTTGTGGTCACCAGGAAATATAAACAGGATAAAAGCTGACTGGCTCTTTAATTTCCAGGGTCATATTTTTGTGTGCATTTGTTGATTCAAAGGAATTATTGTCAGGTCTTGGGCTTGCTTTGTCTAATGGTGTTATATTTCATACGAGAATAACAAAAGTGTTACTCTGAAGCATTTGAGAGTGATTGGGGTTCTAATAAAAAAGGGAAATTAATAAATGTTATTTACATAGTAATAAATCATGGTGGTATAATGCATGTATATGTACACACATGTATATATATACACACACTATCAGTGTTTGCAGTTGTTAATTGAAGGAATTATGATCAAGGTTTTTGCTAGCTATAACCTTGACATGTTGTACCTGAGAATAACAACACTTAAAGAGTTGTAACCCTTTAGTTGTTAAAGGACATTCACTTTTACCAGCATTTTCAAGAGCGTTAGGGTGGAGGAGTTAATGCTAGCATATATTTTTAAACTAAAAATTTTTAATAAAAATATCACTTGCAATTTAAAGTTTTGTTTTGTTTTATTGTATATTAGAAGATAGATAGATAGAAGGAAGGAAGGAAATGTTTCATTTAACAACACACTTGATGCATATTATTTACGGTTATATGGTGTCAGACATATGGTTAAGGACCACACTGATATTGAGAGAGGAAACCCGCTATCGCCACTTCATTGGCTACTCTTTTCGATTAGCAGCAAGTAATCTTTTATTTGCACCATCCCACAGACAGGATAACACATACCACAGCCTTTGATATACCAGTCGTGGTGCACTGGCTGGAACGAGAAATAGCCCAATGGGCCCACCGACGGGGATCGATCCTAGACTGACCGTGCATCAAGCGAACACTTTACCACTGGGCTACATCCCGCCTTTCTGTTCTTCTGAAAATATTAATTACTCTGATTTATGGCTTTTAATCCCCTACCGATCCGATAGGTTTCGCCACCTTCTCAGTGTCTGTCTGTCTGTCTGTCTGTCTATTGGTTCCACATCTAGTTTTATGGAGATATTGAGCTGGAATTTTGTGTATATGCTTAACATGTACTACAATGTATTACAAATCAAGTTTGACTTTCATGATGATTTACCCGTTTTTAACAGAGTTATGGCCCTTTAATTTTGGTGATAAGAAAATTAGCTTTCCAGACTGTTTTTGCAATGCCCCAAGATATTGAACTGAGATTTAGTGTAGACATGTAGAGTTTTTATTAAGTTCTTTTACAGATCAAATTTGACTTTCATGGCAAGACAAGACAAGACAAGAATTTATTTACACTCGGGCCGTTGTTCAAGGGCATAGGAGGAATATATACATATACAATTTATAACATTCACGTGACAAAATGGTTGATAATAAACATATACAAAGACCAATAAATGAAATTCTTTAACAACAAGATGTATAACAAAAACTCGAAATACATTAGATACATGTACATATTTAAGAACATCATTGTACACATACCACAGGTTGGTGTTCATATAAATATAGATATAATCTAGATATACATCATGTGTGGCCAAGTTTAATATCTGCAAATATAAGCAAATATGTCATTGTAATAATAATTATATATTTTTGTTTGGCAATGCAACCATTTTTTCACAAAGGAGATAAGAAAATGTGTTGCCCCTGTTCAGGGACATGTATTGCTTGTTTAGTTTGCTACTGTGTACAATCTAATACAGTTAATTAACCAGGTTGAGCTTTGCAGTTTTATTCTGTTTTTGAAGTATACATTAAAAACATTAATATTGAATACTACTTTATTTTAGATGACAGCTTGAAAAAGATCAATGGCGTCAGTGTCACGTGGGATAACATTGATAAGATCCTTTCTACCATCTCATCTCCACAACAGGTAAGTTAGGGCTGTTCCAGAGTTGATCAATGGAGGGATGGGAGAGGGGGATGGAAAGCAGTTTATTTTATAAAAGCTAAAGTTAAAGTTTGTTTTGTTTAATGACACCACTGGAGCACATTGATTTATAAATCATCGGCTATTGGATGTCAAACATTTGGTAATTCTGACATATAGTCTTGGGAGGAAATATGCTACATTTATTCATTAGTAGCAAGGGATCTTTTATATCCACCATCCCATATACAAGATATCACATACCACAACCTTTGATATACCAGTCGTTGCTGGAATGAAAAATAGCCTGATGGGCCCCACCAATGGGGATCGATCCTAGACTGACTGTGCGTCAGCTGAGCACTTTAATTACCACTGGTCTATGGCTGACCAAAAACATTGTATTTAAAACAAATAGGCATAGAAAAATATTTACAGCAGATCCACCAGGCATAAAATACTAGAATTAATTACGGCACCTTTTGGGAGAGATCTAGGTCAGCCGGTAGAGTGCTCACCTGAGGGGCTTGGGTCACAGGATTGAACCACCTTCGTGGACCCATTCTCTGACTCTGTTTTTTCCCATCTCAACTGATATATCAAGGCTGTGTTATGTACTGTCGAAAAGTGCATAAATCAACCTCCAATGAGGGGATTCGAACCACAGACTCTCAGTACAAATGTCTAGTACTTTATCAACTGAGCTAATAGGAAAATCCCCACTAGCTATTGCCAGTAGGAGCACTTTATACCAACACTACTACATATATTAAAGATCCCTTGCTACTGATGAAAAAATATGGCGGGTTTCCTCTCTAAGACGATATGTCAGAATGACCAAATGTTTGACATCCAATAGCCGATGATGATGTGCACTAATGGTATCATTAAACAAAACAAACTTAGTTTTTATGGTGCCTCTTGCACCCCCACCCCTATTTGATGATTTCTGGAACAGAGCTTGAGGCATAATATTGCCAGAATTTAAAACTATTTTATATTTTGTTACAGAGTTAAACCTGTTTATAGGTGTCACTCAAGAGACATAATAAATAGAGAACAACTGGTTAATGACGTCGGATATCTGCTTTATCATTTGGCCTGAACAGGATAAAGCAGATATCCGACATCATTAACTAGTTATTATATTTTTTCTGCAAACCATAAAAATTATGGGGAAAAGCTATTATTTCTGTTATTTCAGCCACATTGTACGATGACCTAGTGGTCAAATGAGTGATTTTGTGATGTAGTTATGCATGTGACGTCACACGAGTGACATCCAAAGTCATATCCTGCTGGTAGCAGAATATGACTTTGCTTTATATGTCATCATATTCTGTCAATAGAAATGGTGGTTGCTGGATACATATGAAGTGGCTTTTATACAGAGATAAACAAATGTTTGTACCTATAATTTATAGTTTATAAACAGGTGATATGCAAGGTGCCCGTTATAGAAAATTTGACTATAAAGGCAGATATTGCATGAATACTTTCATTCAAGTACATTGTATTTGTGCATTGGTAATTTTATGCTCCAGTTGATCTTGCGTGAAGCTGTTATTCAAACTGAATTCATATGATGTGACAAAAGGATTTTGTAATACATACATGTACATTATTATGCATGCATGAATACATAATACATATAGCCTGGTTAAACACATTTAGAACATAAAGGAATTCTTCACACGCAGAGTATTTATATAAAAAAATATTTTATATCTATTGTACTATAGTAAAGTACATCTATAAATATCAAACAGTTTAAGAATTAAAAAGTATAAGAGTTCTTCATGCCATTTGATTTCATTTTGATTTTCAATTTATTTTTTGTCGAGATCAAGGACACTGCTTTGGGCATAAACACCTCCATTATTTAGCCTGTCTGTTAATGATTGGGTTAACGGCGAGAGCTAAAAGTACATGTGCTGGTGTTACATATCCCAAATAAGCCTTAAATCTGTGCTCTGGGTATACAGGAGCCGGTACTAGTATTTGAAAAAGACATCTACAGGTGCGTGAGCAGGAATTTGAGCAGGGATGGGTCTAGACTGTGTCGAGCGAAGTTTATTGTGGGTCGACATCAGAGATGGGGTAATCGTAATCAGTAATCGTAATCGATTACATGTTTCATATTTTCGCAGTCATAATTGATTACATTTTTTGAGAATGTCATGTAATCGCAATCGTAATTGATTACATTGCTGACCGGCGTCGTGGTTAGGCCATCGGGCTACAGGCGGGTAGGTACTGGGTTCGGATCCCAGTCGAGGCATGGGATTTTTAATCCAGATACCGACTCCAAACCCTAACTGAGTGCTCCGCAAGGCTCAATGGGTAGGTGTAAACCACTTGGTAGCGACCAGTGATCCATAACTGGTTCAACAAAGGCCATCGTTTGTGCTATCCTGCCTGTGGGAAGCGCAAATAAAAGATCCCTTGCTGCTAATCGGAAATAATAGTCCATGTAGTGGCGACATTGGGTTTCCTCTCAAAATCTGTGTGGTTCTTAACCATATGTCTGACGCCATATAACTGTAAATAAAATGTGTTGAATGCATCGTTACGGTTAAGGACCACACAGATGTTGAGAGAGGAAATGTTTTATTTAACGACACACTCAACGCATTTTATTTACGGTTATATGGCGTCGGACATATGGTTAAGGACCACACAGATATTGAGTGAGGAAACCCGCTGTCGCCACTTCATGGGCTACTCTTTTCGATTAGCAGCAAGGGATCTTTTATATGCACCATCCCACAGACAGAATAACACATACCACGGCCTTTGATATACCAGTTGTGGTGCACTGGCTGGAGCAAGAAATAGCCTAATGTGGCCCACTAACGAAGATCGATCCCAGACTGAACGCGCATCAAGCGAACGTCCCACCCCAATTTAAAGTTACTCTTAAACTAATCTCAAGGTAATGAAGGGGAGCGAGAGTGTTAGCTCCCCTTAAGCAACAAGGTCTGGTGTACTTTATTACTAACTGTCTGAATAAGTTATTTAACAAGTGATTCAAAGACTCGATCACACTGTGTGGTAGGCCAGATGGATTATCTCTAAATCCCGAATTGAAAAACTCGCAAAGCACATAAATCAACTTATCAGGCAAAGCGTAATGCCCAGTAATCCATTGTAATAAGAGATTAACTCACTCATGTGGCAAGTCTGGACAGTTCAGCGTACCGGCATCAGCGGCTGCCTATTGTGATTGTACAAGTTCAAACAAATTAAAGGAGATTTAGTTTGAAAATGCTGTGTGGAGATCAAAATAACACTCTGCTTTAGGTTTAGTTTCGTATTAATCCATCATTGTTGGCATCTTGTAGAAAGACCATGGTTAGATGATCGACAGTGCTCTCATACAGTGCAGGGATCTCATTTTTAGAATGATAGAATTTTGCATTTAAGGACATCTGTGAATCCACCTTCAGTGATTTAAGACCAACTAAATTGCAAAGATTAGTAATTATTTAATTCATCTTATGCCTTCAGACTTCAAAATTATGACTAATAGGCCTGCATTATATACAGACAAACATATTATTGCTTGCATATGTAGTACTCGGCTTTTGCTAGGGATATTCCAAATATATATCATAATAAACAATTTGTGTACATCTTAAATTTATGTAACATGGGATCAGTGTGACTGCAGTTTGGATGTTTCACACATGACCATAGTAATGCATGACTACAATTAGATAGGTCATCCATCAAACACAATAAATGCTGTTGCTTTACTTGAGATATCCCTAGTCCAACTGGAGGCGATTATAGGTGTCATCTCCATCCTTCTGTTGGTCAGTCTGTCCGTCCATCCATCCCACATATAGTTTTCCGGATATTTGTTTCACAATACTTTATCATATAGGCCCACTGTTACAGATCAAGTCTTTAAGGCATAATGGGTTCACATTCTAGTACAGGCTCCTACCCAGAATGAATTCATATTCTGGTACAGGCTCCTACCCAGAATGAATTCATATTCTGGTACAGGCTGCTACCCAGAATGAGTTAAAATTCTTAGTATCTGGTACAGGCTTTAAGGCATAATGGGTTCATATTCTGGTACAGGCTTTAAGGCAGAATGGGTTCATATTCTGGTATAGGCTACTACCCAGAATGGATTCATATTCTGGTATAGGCTACTACCCAGAATGGATTCATATTCTGGTATAGGCTCCTGTCAAGAATGAGTTCACATTCTGGTACAGGCTTTAAGGCAGAATGTGTCCATATTCTGGTACAGGCTTTAAGGCATAATGGGTTCATATTCTGGCACCGGCTCCTACCCAGAATGGGTTCATATTCTGGTATTGGCTTCTACCCAGAATGAGTTCATATTCTGGTACAGGCCTTAAGGCAGAATGAGTTTGATTAACTGAATGGGGAGTTATAAGGCCACTCTGTAACAACTTCTCTTTCACTAACAACTAACCATTTACCCGTTTCCATGAAAACCAGCCAAAATTGCTGAGGTGTGTGCCCTAAACAATGTGCTTTGACACTAGAATGCACAGAAAATTGTGTATGGTGGAAAACAAATTTGCATGATTTTTTGTCTCACTTTAACAAGACAGTCAGTGATCTTGTATATCTTGATTTGTGTTTAGAAATCATACTACATCATAATGATGTTATAATATTTAGAAAAATGTATTCTCACATTATCAGAAGGAAGAAGGAAATGTTTTATTTATCGACGCATTTAACACATTTTGTTTACGGTTATATGGCATCAGACATATGGTTAAGGACCACACAGATATTTAGGGAGGAAACCCGCTTTCGCCACTTCATGGGCTACTCTTTTCGATTAGCAGCAAGGGATCGTTTATATGCACCATCCCACAGACAGGGTAGTACATACCATGGCCATTGATATACCAGTCGTGGTGCACTGGCTGAAATGAGAAATAGCTCAATGGGCCCACTGATGGGAATCGATCCCAGACCCGACTGTGCATCAAGCAGGCTCTGTACCACTGGGCTACGTCCCACTCCTCTCATATTATCAGAAAAATTATATTGTTAAAATGTGGATGATCTGGATTATCAGTGATCCATGTTATATTATATTGTTAAAATGTGGATGGTCTGGATTATCAATGATCCATGTTATATTATATTGTTAAAATGTGGATGGTCTGGATTATCAATGATCCATGTTATATTATATTGTTAAAATCTGGATGGTCTGGATTATCAATGATCCATGTTATATTATATTGTTAAAATCTGGATGGTCTGGATTATCAATGATCCATGTTATATTATATTGTTAAAATGTGGATGGTCTGGATTATCAATGATCCATGTTATATTATATTGTTAAAATGTGGATGGTCTGGATTATCAATGATCCATGTTATATTATATTGTTAAAATCTGGATGGTCTGGATTATCAATGATCCATGTTATATTATATTGTTAAAATGTGGATGGTCTGGATTATCATTGATCCATGTTATATTATATTGTTAAAATGTGGATGGTCTGGATTATCAATGATCCATGTTATATTATATTGTTAAAATGTGGATGGTCTGGATTATCAATGATCCATGTTATATTATTTTCTTTTTCAGGTTAAGTTAACCCTACAGAGAAATGCTTGGACCAGTCCAAGACTTGAACCGAAACCAGCATTATTTAGTGATGATCTAGTCTCGTTGTTAACCAGCAGCAAGGTGAATGGCTGGCTGTCAGGGACAGATAACTCTCTTTGTGTTCTCTATGTTTCAATGGAAGGAATGACCTCAGATGATGTGCTAGATAAGGTACACATGTTATATATTATGTTAGATTTTGTATTGATAGATATTTATAAAAATACGGCCTCGGTGGTATTGTGGTTAAGCCATCGGGCATTATGCTGGTAGGTACTGGGTTCGTAGCCTGGTACCTACTCCCACCCAGAGCGAGTTTTAACGACTCAGTGGGTAGGTATAAGGACACTACACCCTCTTCTCTCTCGCTAACCACTAACCACTAACCACTAACCCACTGTTCTGGACAGACAGCCCAGATAGCTGAGGTGTTAGCCCAGGACAGCATGCTTGAACCTTAGTTGGATATAAGCACGAAAATAAGTTGAAATGCAATGAAATAAATAAATAGTTCGCACATTGCTAATGCAAGTCTAATTTTACGTAACCCATTTTCGTTTGTGTGTTATATTTAGTTCATCATTTACGTATGTAGTGACAGAGGGTTATGCAAAAATAAAAAAGGTTATCTGAATTTTCAGTTCTTAGAGGCCTGCTACCTCACCATTTCCCGTTTTCCTTTTTTTCCTTCCAGATCCTTTTTTACCCTAGTACTCTGAGTACATCCTCTGTCTTTCAATTTTCCTGTCTAACTCCTCATCCCAGTCCTTGTACATTTCTTTCTCACCGTGACATGTTCTTGTCTTTTCATTATATACACAAATAATATGCCAGCAGCTATTTCTATCTGCTTTAATTGTCTGCATAGCATCTAAGAAACAAATACAGATTAGTTTACTGGAAATCTGAAACACTGGTTTGCAAAGATGTAAAATATGTATGTTGTTTTTTCAGGAAGATTTGTTGTACCACTTCCCTCCCCAGGAGCAAATATTTTCTGCTGTCCGTGGAATGTTCTATACACTAAGTCATGTGCTGAAAGAACTTGGTAAATTTGACACCAAAATGTGAGAATTTTTACAATTTGTTATTAGTAAATATTTTCTTATACACATATATAATAAATAATTAATTAATTATCAGTAGTTTAACAATGATAAAGTTAATACTGTGTATTATTGTGCACAGTAATCAATGTCTGTTTCAAACCGAATATATGCAGTTTGCTTGTACATGCAAATAGTGCTGTACAAAGTAATCAAAGGGCTTCCTTGATGTGCGGTCGGTCTGAGATCAGTACCTGTCAGTGGGCCCATCGGGCTATTTCTTGTACCAACCAGTGGACCATGACTGGTATATCCTGTCTGTGGGATGGCGCATATAAAATATCCCTTGCTACTAATGGAAAACTATAGCAGGTTTTCTTTCTAAGACTATATGTCAAAATGACCAAATGTTTTAGACATCCAACAGCCAATGATTAATTAATCAATGTGCTCTAGTGGAGTCGTTAAACAAAAAAACTTTAATTTCATTGAACACAATAAGTGAGTTGGTATATTTTGTTGTAATAAGTAGAGTAGATGGTGTGGATGTCACAATGAGCTGATGTTTTCACACGGCCTCGGTGGCGCAGTGGTTAAGCCAATGGACTACAGGCAGGTAGGTACAGGGTTCACAGCCCTGTACTGGCTCCAACCCAGAGCGAGTCCTTAAGGACTCAGTGGGTAGGTGTAAGGCCACTACACCCTCTTTTATCTCACTAACCACTAACCAACTAACCCACTGTCCTGGACAGACAGCCCAGATAGCTGAGGTGTGTGCTTGAACCTTAATTGGATATAAGCTAGAAAATAAGTTGAAATGAAATGAATGAACATTGTTTAGATACTGTAAAACAGATTAACATTGTGATTTAAATACTGTAAAACGGGTATTATTCACGGCAGTAAATTTTTGCGATATAAAAAATGCAGGCAGTTCGTGGTTTTTAATTTTCGCGGTGTCATGTTTTTTTTTGGGGGGGGGGTTTGTTTGTTTTTTAAATTACTAACACGTACAAAACTATACTTTGGTACATAACATTAAATCGACACTAGAGTGGTCAACAGAGGTATATGTAATATCCCTTTCTGAGTGACTACGCTAAGTGCTGCAGCCACATGTCCGGCGGCGACCACACTGTGTGTACAATTAATGAAATTAATCCAGGATGTGGTTCAAATCAACTCTCCAGAAAGTGTTAAATAAAGACAAACACTTGTACTAGTAATCTTGTTTTAATGTTTAAACACCGGCCTCGGTGGTGTAGTGGTTAAGCCATCGGATCACAGGCTGGTAGGTACAGGGTTCGCAGCCCAGTACTGGCTCCAACCCAGAGCGAGTTCTTAAGGGCTCAGTGGGTAGGTGTAAGGCCACTACACCCTCTTCTCTCTCACTAACCATTAACCAACTAACAACTAACCCACTGTCCTGGACAGACAGCCCAGATAGCTGAGGTGTGTGCCCAGGACAGCGTGCTTGAACCTTAATTGGATATAAGCACGGAAACAAGTTGAAATGAAAATGAAACACCGGTTGTTAAAAACGTCTCACCTCTTTTGTTCTTGTCACTTGTCGATGACGTTTTTCCGGAAGTTTACAAAACCATTTGTGTCCCTTATTTTGATTGGCCAATTAAAAATGGCTCATTATACTAATTTCTAAATGTTTATTTACAGCTTAACAATACCAGTAAGAATGTCTGTTCCAAAAATGAACTACATTTATCATTCTTCACAAAAACAGCATTATGGCAGGTTCAATTTTGCAGTGGTTAAAAAAAGCGAGGACAAACCTGAAACTGTTGGTTTACATGACCCTTCAACGTGTTTAACGATCGAAAAAGTTCAATCGACACAGGCCCGCCAATGATGCCGTTGATAAATTAAACACTTCTACAAATCGTAAACAAAAACACGGTGAATATAGATTGTATCATGCAGAACAGCATGCCAAAATTGCTAAACTGTTTTTTTTGTTTTTTTGTTTTTTTTGTTCTAATGGATTTTATTATTTGTGTAAGTGTAATTTTCGTGGCTAAATTAAAAACGCGAAAATTACACATTCGCGAATAATACCTGTTTTACAGTATTTTTTGTTGTTACATATACACACCTCAGAGCATGTTCACAGTGTGTACATTTCATCACTGAAGCCTTTAATAGAGTTGTCCCCATTTATGAGTATGATTATTTGTAATCTAGGAATATGTAAAATTATGACTGTGTATTGTTTTGTTTTCAGATCTACTGTAGTGCTAAATGATGAAAGAGTTCATGTCAGTTATTATGAAGAAGACAAAAATCTGCTGCTGATCACAGTTCCAGCTCACAAGTTAGTACACACAGTTTAGTTGGATTAAAATCATCTTCATGTTAACTCAGGTTTTTTTTTATGCTACCCAGAGTGACCTCCCCTAGCCTTGTCAGTGATAGAAATAAGCATACATTTTCACTAGTCCACCGGACAAACACATCCAAAAATCGACTTGTCCAACAATATTTTCACTTGTCCAAATAAATTACTTTATTCAAGTACATTTTTACTTGTCCACTGGACAACCACCATGGTACATTTTGTTTGTCCAAGCAGATTTTCACTTGTCAGAACAAACAGACAAATGCTTATTTTGAACACTGCTTGTCAGTAGGAAAATTTGCTTCACTGTTCAGTGATTGTAATTATTGGAATTTTAACAAATTGAAGTTCATAATAAACTGTACTCAAAATGACTCATGAAAATAGGTTTTGTGAAGTATAAATATATATATTTTTTGTAAAAAAATTGGAGGATCTTTCTGGCTATATCTTAATATAATGCTTGTAATAGTAATTTCTTCTCATATCTTGTCACCTATATAATCATACTCACCTACAAATGTGTCCCCAATTCTTCTACCTAAAATTTCCAAATATTATCAGGAAACAATTAAATTGCTTAATGATGTTTATGATCTATCCAAGAATAAAGAATTACCAAGAATGTTGGCAAATAAATATGATACATGTTAAAAAAAACCCTGGTATCATAAAACTTCTGATATGTGCCAGATGGGCTCCTCAAAATAGTCTTGTGTTTGTATAATTACTAGCAAAACCAGGATCACACCAGTTGTAGGTCATTGTATAATTTTTAAAATTTATATAAATGCATTCCTTATAATTTTTATATGAAACAGAAAAAAAAAGATGTCTGAACCAAATTGTTAACAACTATGATAAATTACTCTCTTACCTTCAATTACCATTACATTTTCCCAAAATTTTGTCCATATACAAGTTTTGAAAAACCATTACAGTGACACAGATTCCACATATGAGACTAACAATGTCACTGATATTGACTTCACTGAGATTGCATAGGGCAATATACAAACAGTTTTCTGCTGTCTGCCATTTTACTCTCCAAGAGGGGTGAAAGGATATGACTTAATCTAACAATGTTATAATGTTATGATATAAAAGCAAACGTGATAATGTCATATTATTTTTATTTTTATTTTTTTTGTTTAAAGACACAACTAGAGCACATTGATTTCATATTAATTACATCGCATACTTTCGAAGGCTTTCACCCCTCTTGAAGAGTATTCCATAAAAAGGCAAAAATTACATGCTTTTTGCCCTATGCAATCTCATCGAAGTTGATATAGGTGATATAGTTATCATCTAGTATGTGGAATCTGTGTCATTGTAATGTTTTTTTCAAGATTTCTTGACAAAATGTAGGTACCTTAAAATCTAACGAAAAATAAAGGTAGAAGAGCAGTTTATTGTAGGTGTTAACAACTTGGTTCGGACTTTAGTTGTTAGTTGTAGTGTAGTTAAACCTACCCATCGAGTCATTAAACTTGTTCTGGGTGGGAGCCGGTACCCAGTACCTACCAGCCTTATGTCCGATGCTTTATCACCACACCACCGAGGCCAGTTAGCAAGCAGATTCATTTAATTTATTTTCTATGTTTCAGGTTATCGGCCTCCCTACTCAGCCAGTTTACAGTTGAGATTGTGCGGCTAATCCGGGTTCTGCTGGGGTCACTGGACACAGCTTTCAAACACTGCAAGCACCACCCACTTCTGAATGAACTCTTCTCATTAGTTGTCAGATGTCACTTCTCAGCATCGCCTGGAGACCAAAATTGTTACCCATCTCCATTAGTCAGATCTTTATGTCAGTCAAGTGAAGTGCAATACCTACCTCTTTGTGATGATATTATGGTGAGAATCTACTGTTGTTTTAAATTAAATATATAGTTACTTTACTTTGCTTTACTTAGCGTGCCTATATCCAAAAGAGGTTCAGGCACATACCGTATATTGTCCTGTATTAGCCGACTCCTTGGATAAGCCAACCTCTAAGTTTGACCCTAAATATCAAGTAGAAAATCATCGGCTTCATGTACAAGCCGAAGTCATCTTTTTGTACAATTGTACCTTTTATTGATTTCAATAATACTGTCAACAAATATACATGTGCTATTCTTTTAAATTATATTTTTTTCCCTTTAATTATTACAGACATGGTAATCGTAATTGCAATGCTAACGTCTACCATGCTGTGCAAAATAATTTAGCACCGATAAATCATAACAGGAAAATAAACAATTCAAGCTGTATCAACATCACTGCACACAAGTAATTAAATTATTCACTGGACAGCAAAAAATAAACTCATTAAGGCATATTTAATCCCTGTTTTCCCTCACAAGATAATAATCATTTATCATTTTTAAAAATAATTAATTCATGTATCAGCAGTAACAACTTGAAATTGTATAACAACAGAAAGTGTATTAGTATTATAACTTTTAAAATTGATCAGTACAGCTGCTTTGTAATATTTCTTGGAAAATTGTTTTAAAGTCAAGTGTTGCGAATTTCATTATCATAATTCTTTTGGTTATTCATTTTTATAATAAATTCTGTTATTATACTTATATAAACGTACTAAATAATTTCTTTATACCAGTACTTTTCCACTTGTCAACATACACTTGTAAATTCAAATTTTCATTTATTTTCAGCTTTATATTGGCAATATGTTATCAGACTTTGAGGCAGCAGAATTTGTTGATATGGTAAGGGTGTTTACTTCCATTACAGTATTGTATTTCAAGTTTTATAGTTTTGTGTACGATATATACTGAAGGGGGCAGAATATAGCCCAGTGGTAAAGCGCTCGCTTGATGTGCAGTCGGTTTGGGATCGATCCCCATCAATGGGCCCATTGGGCTATTTCTTGTTCCAGCCAGTGCACCATGACTGGTATATCAAAGGCTGTGGTATGTGCTATCCTGTCTGTGGGATGATGCATATAAAAGATCCCTTGCTACTAATGGTAAAATGTAGCAGGTTTCCTCACTATGATTGTGTCATATGTTTGACATCCAGTAGCCGATGATTAATAAATCAATCTGCTCAAAATATATACTGAACATCAAGTGAAATGTGAATATTAATCAGGTTTTCTTCAATTTATTTAAAATTATTCATTTTGAATCCCATTAGATTTTGAGTGTATTAAAACATTTATCAATGGGTTGTGGACATTTCATGACCCATTTTGACAGTATCTGCAGAAGTAATTTTATTATGAAACAAAAATGTAAAAATGCATTTCTTTTGTTTTTTTAGTATAGGTTTGGTATTGCAATATCCCATACATATTTTAAGAAAACGATAAATATGTAGTTACATGATGGATAATATATAGAGCATACTCCCCGAGTGTCTTGTAATAAATAATTTATCAGCACGAGTTGATAAAAGTATAAAATATGAAGCTTGCCAAGGATTTTTATACTTTTATCAATGAGTGCTTATAAAAAGACATCTACATTTTATTAATGTGTAAGAATTTTTTTTTACCGGACTTACGATCAAATACATGTGTTTACTGGCTAGCTAGTTGACATTTCTTGTTTCCTTTTTTTCTCATTTTTAAAATATATATAATTTAATTCTTTATTCACTTGAATTGATCATGATCATAGACTTTCATGTAATTGATCATGAATGATGACAATTAAGATTTTAATACTCAGTCAGTAGTCTATGGTTATTGGATTTTTGTTTTTCAGTGACATACAAATATATATAGTGTTTTGGGTATTGTATATCATTGAAAAAAAAGTAACATAATACAGGTATATAATAGCATCATCTTTTATGTGCCTTTTACTGAAGTTAATTTGCATGTTAACTGTTTTTCTCTATTTCAGTCTGATACATTCTATGGTTGCCGGAGATCATACACTATTTTAGGATCAGCATTATTTTATAAGGTAGGTGCAACTGGTTAAATATGTGTATAACTCTGCAGTTTCATTCCACAAGCCTGACATTGGTATTTTTGTACAAAAATGTCTTGGCTTTCGTTTTTGAAAGCCCAAAGCAGTTGATCATGAAGACACAATGGGTAACAAGAAATATCCATTGAGGGTTTGTATAGATCCTAAAGGTGCAGACCCTAGTTTGAGCTGGTTTAGGACCAATCTCTTGTTCCAGCCAGTGCTCCACAACTGGTGTAACAAAGGCTGTGGTATGTACTATCCTGTCTGTGGGATCTTGCATATAAAAGATCCCTTGCTGCTGATTGAAAAGAGTAGTCCATGAAGTGGCATCAGCAGGTTTCCTCCTAATATCTGTGTGGTCCTTAACCATATGTCTGACGCCGTATAACTGTAAATAAAATGTGTTGAGTGCATCATTAAATAAAACATTTCCTTCCTTCCTTCCTTCCTTCCTTCCTAATATACAAACTATAGAACAACGGTAAATGTATGTTCTATATTTCAGGGCTACCTCTTATGCAGTCACCTGTCTAAAGCAGATTTGTCGGACGTCTACCTCTACCTCAAATACCACTGTTTGTTGTCACTGACTGGGAAACACTCAATCAGTCAGCTGGTCATCTGGCGTCAAGTGTTCCCCTCCAGGTTCTGTGACGATGTGTCGCAGATCAACAGCAACTTCGGGTATTCTGAACCACACGCACAGTGGTTTCTTCTCATAGTTGGGCTGGTAAGAGTTATCTTTCTTTTTATGCTGTTGTAATAAAGCCTTGTCCTGGACAGATAGCCCAGATAGCTGAGGTGTGTGCCCAGGGCAGCATGTTTGAATCTCCAGACTCCATTGTTTAGCAAAGTCTTCAGGCCCTGTGCTTATAAAATGTTAAAATCTAACTT
Source organism: Gigantopelta aegis (assembly GCF_016097555.1). NCBI lineage: Eukaryota > Metazoa > Mollusca > Gastropoda > Neomphalida > Peltospiridae > Gigantopelta > Gigantopelta aegis. The sequence continues at coordinate 23,928,632 of NC_054704.1, forward strand.
AAAGATTTGTTTTTCATATTTATTACACACCAGTGTAAGATATTGCTCATGTCATCATGTCACAACAATCACTCAATATCCAACTGGTGTAATATTGGTGTGACGTGACGTAGATCACTTGCTGATCCAATTCGTAGAAAAATAACGTGTAGTAGGTCTCGACATCTGCTTGCTTCTGCCTACATCTGCTTACTTGTTTGCAGTTGGTTTGTAATAAATAAAATACTAAACTAGCTTGCCTGTCATACTGTTTTTATGAAACTCGTGAACAGTGTTGTTATCTGTCTCACCAGATACCAAAACTGTTCACTCATTTCATAAACATGGTATGACAGGCAAGCTTGTTTAGTATTCTATATAAATCCTTGTCCATGCAAACATACTATTTAGCAGCTGCTATTTAGCATGGTTAAGACATTATTAAACTTAGAATGGAGTCTAGACTTTTAAAGTTTTATAAGCATGAGGCTAATTTGTTATCTCTTTGTGGAGATAAGTTGATAGTTTCTGTTAGATTGAGATTTTAACTTTATAAAAATAATGTAAAATATCAAGTACAGTGTCAAAACAAGTTAAAGAAATGTAGATGGATAAAAAAATATTTGTTAGTTCAGAGTGGTGAACTTAATATTTGTGTGTGTATTTGTTTGTGTGTATTTATTTGTGTGTTGGTATGTAGTTTATGTTAATGAAATTAAAACATGGAGATATTTATGGGTATATTGTTTTGCAGAAACATGGTTTGTTTGCTACAATTCTTGAGGCAGGAGGCTGTGCTTCCCAGTAAGTAGTTTGTTTATTTATTTATTTGTTTATTATTTTGTTTTGGAATAGATACATTCCATATAATTATATAGACATTTTAAATTCATTGTTGTCATATTTTGTCAGTAACAAGATTTTAATTATAAATAAAAGCTTACATTTTTTTAGTTTTATAATCAGATGGGTATATTCATACTAAAGTGCTATACTTTATAATTTTTATTTTTTAAAGATTTTTTATCAGATTATAATTTTAGTAAAATTTTGTTTTTGTATCAGCATGAAAAATATAAGTATTTTGATAATTAACTTTCACAAGCATGTGGCTGTGTATATCCTGAACTACCTCTTGTACGCCTCCCTCTTTAAAAACACTGTTATTGTCAGGTAATATTTGTTTATATTTTATAATATTTGTTTAACAGGATTCAGGGCCAGCCTCAACCAGACCCGTTCTACATTGACCAGGCGCGGTCTACTCTAATGCAAGCCCAGACCATTCATGTGGTATCTCATTGTGAATCCAGGTCTGTTATTTCTTATATTTTTAAAATCTAAAGTCAATTTATATTGTGTTAGTTTTATAGAGCAAATTTCCTGTCTCTATGTAAATCATCCAATGCATTAGTGATTCAAGCACAAATGATAGTAATTGAAAGTAATATTTTATTTGATAGTTTAACATTTTCTCAGGTGTTTTTTTACTTCTATTTCTATTTTTTTTCTTCTTTTGTTTATATATTTTATTTCTTGATTATTGGAGACCTCTTTTTTATGCTGTTTTGGTATTTATTCTTTGTGATTATTTGTTCAATGTTGTGTAATTTCAGATTGGCTGGAGAAGGTCTTCCGATGTTGTCCGTTGCTGATGATTATATCACAAAGACAACAGATAAACTGATCCAAAGTTTAACAGGTATTTTAAAAGCATATGTGACAAGTTATACTTATAATTGTATAATGTAGGGAAAGGTCTTTATATAGGCTATTCCTGTTGACCAATCCCATCTGTTAATATAAACAGAAATAATATTGTTTAAATCAAGTTATACTTGCTTAAAACATATCTGCTGTAGAAGCCTGGTTTTTATGTGTCACAGTACATGTATACTGTAGATCTTGAAATTAACGCGTCCCTAAATTAATGTGAATGACGGTGGGCAGACTAAAATGCGACATGAAATTAATGCAAGTGGCGTCCATATGAAATATTATTTTCCTAATAACACATGTCTGTGCACTTTTCAGTAAAATCAGAGTTATAGGCGTCTTCAATGAGATCAACTCACTAACATGTCAGTGTACACATCAATTAACTTGTTCCTCATATGCTGTTGTGTGATGGTCTGAGCATAATAAAGTTCTGTTTAGTCACTAGTGTCCCGAGCGAGATCAACTTGAAGCATATTTTTGCAGCAATCATTTACCTAATGTGTACAGTTACCTGAATCTGGCTAAACATTAGCATACATGTACATGTACCGTTACAACTGTATCTTCCTAAGATATGCTGAGAAAGTTGCAGCGAACTTGAACAGTAAAAACAAAGAAATGGTCGACGTCAGGATGAATCATGTCAGCTTTTGCTTGACTATTGGACAATTTCTTTTGCCTACAATGAATTGTGCTCCAGTTGTTTTATAAATGTATTAAAATTTTAATGTTTATTTGTTTTAATAGCGAGTGACAGCTTGCTGGATTATTGCTGGACAAAACATAGAAACAAATGCGTCATATTATTAATGTGAATAACGCGATCTCACATATTTCGCATTAATATTATGATCACATTAATTTCAGGATCTACAGTATATAGTCTTTCTCATAGTTGATTTAGTAGTAGAGTTGACTGTAGAGAATTATTTTTGCATGGATGCATACATATATACATATGTATGAAAACATGGTTTTGATGATTGATATTGTTATAAACAATGTCAGGTTTTATTTACATTTTTGTTGTATATTAAAATTAAAATAAATAAATAATTAACTGCTTTAAAAGAATGTTCAAATGTGGCCAACATATTATCTTTTAAATGCTTCTGTTACTAACACATATTTTGGTTGATGTTTGCATATATGCAGTTATATAATAGTGAAAAAGACTATGATTTTTTTCAAAATGACCTTTAATAACTAACAAAACATTATTCCTCATATTTTGGTTTAATTTCAGCAAAAACGTCAGATGACCTTTTAAAAAATAGCTTGAGCTTGCCACCTGGGATTGTTTCCCTTAGACCAGTATTGAGCAGCACTGCCAGAAAGCAGTCTGTGGAATCGGACGGGTCCAGTGGCAGTGGCAGCAATGATGGGCTCTTTAAGGTAAAACTATTTACAACAGCTACAGGCCTCGAAATAGGAAAAAAAAGAAAGAAAGCACTCAACACATTTTATTTATGGTTATATGGCGTCAGACATACATGTATGGTTAAGGACCACACAGATTTTGAGAGGAAACCCGCTGTCGCCACTACATGGCCTACTCTTTCAGATTAGCAGCAAGGGATCTTTTATTTGCACTTCCCACAGGCAGGATAGCACAAACCATGGCCTTTATTGAACCAGACATGGATCACTGATCGGTGTAAGTGGTTTACACCTACCCACTGAGCCTTTCGGAGCACTCACTCAGGTTTTGGAGTCGGTATCTGGATTAAAAATCCCATGCCTCGACTGGGATCCGAACCCAGTACCTAACAGCCTGTAGACCGATGGCCTAACCACGACGCCATTGAGGCCGGTCTCGAAATAGGAAGTAAAACAAGCCTGCTATTTTTTATTTTGTTTTAATACAAAATATGGTCTGCTAAGAAAAACCTATGGGCTGCTGGAAATAAGACAGCTTGGATCCAGTTGAGGGTTTAGGACAATGTGTGAAGAATTGGCACATATTTTAGAGCATTATAAAATTAAAATACAAATATGCAAATAACCGATTTATGCTATAAACCGATATGCAATAAAGTGGATTCGACTGTATATTAAAATCACGTGCAGAGCCTCGGCTAAATAAAAGATGAGATGATCTTACATACATCCATCTCTTGAAAAATAACCTGCAGTTGTTTTTGGTAATTTTAGCAGGTGAATATTTATTTCACCTGCTAGGCTAAAAAAAAAGAATTGCTTTTCACAGGCTGCTATTTTGCACCCTGAACTAAAAATATTAATACCAAATAAATGTAGATTAAACAAAATTCATTAGCACATGTAAATTTCACATTTTTGCAATAAAGATAATGTGTGACTATAAATTTTGCGACTTGATGTTACGAATGAATTACAAAATTTATATGCACACATTTTGTTTCTGGTGTACAGTATACACGGTTTTGGTCCTCATTACTTACAAGGGTGGGACATAACCCAGTGGGAAAACGCTCGCTTGATGCACGATTGGTCTAGGATCGATCCCTGTCTAGCCAGTGCACCACGACTGGTATATCAAAGGCCATGGTATGTGCTATCCTGTCTGTGGGATGGTGCATATAAAAGATCCCTTGCTACTAATGGAAAAAATGTAGTGGGTTTCATCTCTATGACTGTTTGACATCCAATAGGCGATGATTAATAAACATTACTTACATATCATTTTTATGGGTTAATGATGTTATTTTTAATATAAAAAACATCCACATTTAGAATATAAAATATTTTACTCATGATGCTACATGGGATGCTTTGTTTTATATTTTTATTTAGAGTAACCGGAAGACACGCTTGTTTCCAAATGCAAGTGAACTCACCCCACTGATACAAGATATTTCTCTAGCAAACACAATGTGTTCAAAGTGAGTTCATAATAGATCATATCTGTCACAACTAACACAGATAAAAAGAGTTTTTAGAACATAAAACTTACATCACAAAAATAATAAAGTTGAATATTTTGTTAATGTCTTCTAATCTTGATATGTCAAGTTAGATTTTTTATATTATCATTTTATTTTCAATATACTGAACATTAGTTTGTTTTAAAACAAATTTCATCCATTATTTATTGGATAGTAGCATCTATATCTTCTTTCATCGAGGTTTAATTCTGTGAAATGAAAGAGTGAATGACATCCTAAAATGAACAAACTCATTGACATTTGAGTGTCGGATAATTACACAGCTGTCATTATTTATGTGTTGCTAAATCACCTCACTGTCACTATCACGGTGTAGTCAGTTGAGTCGAATGAAGAACTTTAATTTTGTTACAAATAGACTACACTTCCTAATTACCTGATAATAATTATAGGAATTTATATCACTAAACATGTTTAATTAACATTCCAGTAAGGTCGTAATGCACCAGGTTTATCATGTCATTGTATGAAGTCGAGGTCGGGCGTAACACTTTGATATGTACCAAGATCTTTTTAACCATATGGGTAATAAGATGCTTATCAGATGAGTGAAATAACTATGTATTTTAATATCCAAATAAATTCAAACATTTGCCAAACAGTTTTGCAATTTGAAGATAGTTATGATTTATATTATAATTGTTTGAGGTTTTTTTTTTTACAGAATTACCTCAGGAAAAAGCAATTGTTTATTTCACTACATCCATAACGATGTGGTGAGTGGAGTATGTATAACTCCCCCTGTTACGTCCAGACAGAGTCTTCCTCATGCAAAACTGCTGCACAACTTCTACAGGTGTTCTGCACAAATCAAAAACATGTTCACAGTTTCAACTCAACGCAAGGTTAGCACTTTTTAGGGGGTTTTTTGTGTAAAAAGGGCAGGATTTAACTCAGTCAATACATTGCTTGAGTTAAGTGCTTGGGTCGTGCTCTTTGGTAAAAAAAAATGTACATAACAAAAGCCAGCATATAAAGATTAACCAGCACAGATCCTACTATGTTATCAAGATATTGAACACCAAGACTATTTGCAAATCGGGGTTATTGTTAATTTGTAATTTCAATAGGTTTAAATGATTACAAATGCTCCGTTCTATAAAATGAAAGATGGTATGTCAACATTTAATTCTTCTGAATCTAGCCCAGTGGTAATGCGTTCACTTGATGCGTGGTCGGTCTAGAATCGATCTCCACCAGTGGGCCCATTGGGCTATTTCTCGTTCCAGCCAGTGCACCACGACTGGCATATCAAAGGCCATGGTACGTGTTATCTTATCTGTGATGGTGCATATAAAAGATCTCTTGCTGCTAATCAAAACGAGTAACCCATGAAGTGGTGACAGTGGGTTTCCTCTCTCAATATCTGTATGATCTTTAACCATATGTCCGGCTCCATATAACCGTAAATAAAATGTATTGAGTGCGTTGTTAAATAAAACTTTTCCTTCTTCTGAATCTCAGTATATGTTAATCCTTTTTGAAACAAACCAAATTTAATGATACAGATCAAAATTATATCCACATTTCTTTTCATGTTCAGTGTGTATACCTGTGAACTGTAGTGTAGTATTTACAATGATTTGTTTGTCCCAGGATGCTCACAGTGATGAGGAACCACTGTTTGACACAGACAGCGGTTTGAGGAACATCCGGGAATATGGCGTTCTCTTCCATGATGATCATCACGTCATCACAGATGGAAAGAAATCAACAAGTTCTCTCTGCTATTGGGTTGTAGGGTGAGTCACATTTATGGTGATATTTGTAATAGTAATGATTTATGAAAGTTACGTTTTGCTACCTGCTGTTACCTTTGTTACTTTTAAAACTCAAAAACAAATATGTTGTTGGCAGACAAATATTTCTCTTTGAATGGTTTGTAATATAACAGTTTATAATTGTAAAAGGCAGGAGTAACATTTGATCAATCTTTACAGACTTATTGTTACAGGCTTACATGTCTTACTTGTCTTTAGATGAACAAACACTGATGATGTCTGCAATACTAATTTAAAATAATATTTTAATATATTATATCTTGTCCTATCAGATGTTAAAAGAAAAGTGTCAATCACTTATCTACTTGTTCCTAACATTATTCTATTTGTCTCACCTTTTCAATCTTAATAAAAAGTAATCATAAGTAGATTAATGGAATTTTCCATGTTTTTGTTTAAAAAAAGAAACATAAAATTCAATTCTGCAATATACATGTATAAATATATAACTTTGCAATCAACATACTTACTTGTCCTACATGGAAATTCCTTTTGGCATGGGCAATGGGAAATGTGAACCACTGTCTATATTATGCTTTAAATGTTTTCTAAAATTATTTTATGTTACAGACGGAGATTTTCCCGACCTGTGAAGAGAGAACTGTACGTTTGTTTCCATGAATCCACACCACAGAACCTTGTGGAGATGGCCTTTCACCTCGGTTTTAGTCTGCTCAACCCGGGATGAACACAGAACATCTTCAAAATTCTGGTTTACCCATCAGAGAATCTGCCTGTAGATCACTCACATCAGCAGGAAAGTTCATCTGAGATGATGAGCTGACTGGCCTGTTCAGACAAACACCAAGATGTCTTTATTTCTTCAAGTTCCAAGACTCTACTGTCTAAGATACCATCATGAGAAGCATCCTAAAGATCGCCTAATTTTCAACCCTGATGATGAGATAACCTGGCAGACATGCCTCATTTGCATCGCAAACCAATACCATGACCATGATGTTCCCAACATATGCCTACTGGACTATCAACCTGAGACTTCCTGTAGGTGATTCTTTCCCAGATGATGACATAACAAGTCATGGATGCCTCAGCAATAGTGCAACTCATTCCCACCACCATGATGATTTCTGCAATTCTCAACATATTCTATCTACTAGAGTACAAACCTAAGACTCTTAATTCCTAATAATGATTCATTTGCAGCAGATGTAATCAATACAGCCATGACTAACTGCATTGCAAATAATACCATGGCCATTTTGTGTTATCTAGTTCTCAGGATACCAGCTGGACTGCCAATATGATAGATACTCTTCCCATAGAATGTTCACTCCCAGACGATGAGATCAAGTTAGACAAGCCTGCACTAAATTGCATATTAACATCATGACCATGGTGTTTTTTGCAGGATCTTCTATATTCTGGTCTACCATAATGAGACTTCCTGATGTGGTGCACAAGATCTTGATAAAACAACCATCTTTTTAATAGGAAAATATAGACTGCCATGTTTTGTCAGTCAGTTTTTTTTCTGTGTGAATTCTGTTAATAATCGACAACAGCATATTACACTATGGGGTGTTGTTAAACGAAAGCCTTTTGTGAATGTTTTGATGTTCTAAAAAAGACTGATGTATTTGTTGAACACTTAATAGTGAAACCATTATCTACCTCTTCTATCTTTACATCGCATCATCCGTCCCTTTTTTAAAGGTACATGTCTCCTATGTACAAACATTATATTGATGATTAAAAATCATCCTGTGAAAATGTAAAAATCATGATTTTATATGATACCACTTGAAAGGTTTGAGGTTTCATAAAATAACCTGCACCATTAAGGTCCTGCAAACATCAGATGTACAGAAATTAATCTTGCAAGCAAGAAACTAAATACCATAAAAAATATTATAAGATGTATAAGGTAACTGCAAGACCAGCACCTTAAACAAGATTTAGTTGGAAAAGATGTTTAAATATATTTTATTTTTAACCTCGGTTTTGACATATCAGATGTACAGAAATTAATTTTGCAAGCAAAAAACTAAGTACCATAAAAATGTAAGGGAATATGCCTCTAACAAGTCTTTTTTTTTTTTTTTTTTTTTTTTTTTTTTTTTTTTTTTTTTTTTTTTTTTTTTTTTTACCGGCCTCGGTGGCGTCGTGGCAGGCCATCGGTCTACAGGCTGGTAGGTACTGGGTTCGGATCCCAGTCGAGGCATGGGATTTTTAATCCAGATACCGACTCCAAACCCTGAGTGAGTGCTCAGCAAGGCTCAATGGGTAGGTGTAAACCACTTGCACCGACCAGTGATCCATAACTGGTTCAACAAAGGCCATGGTTTGTGCTATCCTGCCTGTGGGAAGCGCAAATAAAAGATCCCTTGCTGCCAATCGGAAGAGTAGCCCATGTAGTGGCGACAGCGGGTTTCCTCTCAAAATCTGTGTGGTCCTTAACCATATGTCTGACGCCATATAACCGTAAATAAAATGTGTTGAGTGCGTCGTTAAATAAAACACTTCTTTCTTTTTTTTTTCTTTCTAACAAGTCTTTTAACCTGTGTTGATGATGTGCATAAAATTTCTCACATGCCCACTGGGTGAGATCTATATTTTATCCCACTGCCACCTTTCCTTTCTCTCCTTTGAATTCTATCTCATTTCTTCCTGATCTGGCAACTCCTCTTATCTTTCAACTTCTTTTGCTGTCCACCTCCACATCCCAGTCCTTGTCTCTCCCACCGCGACATGTGCTTGCTCTTGTGGCTATCTGTGCCACACACCTGCCATTCCCCATCAGCTGATAGCTGTGGGCTTAGTCTGGCCACTTCGTGGAGTGTACAGTAGTTACTTTTGGCATTGTTAAGAGGCACTTGTAATGGGCAAGATATATTTGTTATCACATAGCGATCTCACTCTAGTGGGATATCAGTTTAATAACATCTGATTTGCTGCTCCTTGGTGATAACAAGGTAACACCACAGCCATTCCATCCAATTAAATAAGCATGATCAGAATTGATTGCTGTATGACATGTACATTAAATTTAAACGGATTGCTGTGTAACTGCTAGTACTAGCGCTGTAAACTAGATTTAGTTGAAAAGGAAGTTTAAATATATTTTCATACTGGATTTGACATATGTAAGAAATAGAATACCACCAGTTCATTCTCATTAGATACCATTTATCTTACTACTTGTTTAAAAATGTATCCAACTCGCTTTTGCTCATTGGATATGTTGCAAAACAACTCTTTAACGTATTATTAAGGCCACTCATGAAGCTTTTTGCTGTATATCAACTTTTACCATCATCATTCAAGAAACCATTGGTTAAGACACTGTGTTACTAGCTCAATTGTTTTGCAGTTGTTTGGTGAAATTACTAGTATTTTCAGACTCTTTGATGAAACATTTTTAAAGCAGACAATTGAGCCAGACTTAATTGCACAAGTAGTTAAGTAGATTGAAGTATTTAAAAAAAGGGCATTTTATTACAAAATGTATAAATCTAACGAAAGCATGTGCATGTGCTTGATGTATCGGTGCATTTTATGAACAACAGTAAAGAACCAATATTATTGAATATTGAAAGGACGTTTTTTTAAGAGTTTTTTTGCGAGTACACCAATACGACCATGGAGCAGTACATACAATGTAGTGCTTCTAGTTAGTCTCGTCATAATATTTTCAAAGTTCATAACAGCAAGCATTATAATAATAGATCAAAGTAGTTGTGAGCATGTTCAGTAGAGTGAATCCTTGCAGGTGTTTAAATATGAGTAGTCGTAATCAGATTACCATGATATAGTATGTTGAATTGAATGCAAGGACATGTTACTGATTTTGAAATCAGAATATTATATATTTTATAATAGAAGCAGCACTTAATAGAAGTTTGACTATTAAATACAATACTTCTTTAAACCTTAAATGTTTTCTCAAGAATAGATATTCGGTAAAAACCCTTCCTGGGGGGGGGGGGGGGGGGGGTGGGGTGGCAGTGTGCTAAAATCTTAATTTGACAAAAGCATGAAAGAAAATAAATACATCAATTTTCCCAGAGATTTTTTTTTATATATATTTATTTGAACCTACTACTATATATGGCTTAGGGCACCTTATATAACAGCCACTTTTTACAAATCACTAAAGAAATTTTGGATAAAATTTTTATTTATACAACAGATTTTAAAGTGGTATGTACTATTTTTTTCTCATGATATACAAAACTTTTATTTAATTTTAAATTTTAGGTGAAAATTGAATATAATTATTTTACAAACAGTCATTTTGTAGTTATATTTTTATAATATGGTGTACAAATGTTTATAAATTTCATATTATAAATAAATATGTTTTATGACAGTGTACAGTTTCAATTACTATTCTTGTCTCATGTCGTACAAACATTTTTAATTTTCAAATTTTAGACAAAAAATTAATATATCTGCTGTCATTTTGTAGTAAACATTTACAGTTTTTATCATACAGTGTACAAACGTTTTATAAATTTCAGCTAAAAATTTACTTGTACAATTTTATTCTGACATTATGTTTCCCATTTTTGTCTTGTAGTAAACAAATCTGTCTTCAGTTACAGAACTGGTTTGACTTTTTCACTGTTCAATTTTCACATTCTAACAAAAAAAATCATACTTTGTATTTATGTGCAATACTGTGGTACTTTGATCAAAATATTGTTATTGTTACATATTTTTACTATATCATGTTGATTAAATTTCATTCAAAATTACATAAGTATGGTGTTTTTATTACATAAAAAATTATGAAACAGTAATGATACTTTATAACTTTTGTCAAAATCAGTACAGTTTCATTAGCCAAGATCTTTTCATATTTTGACACCAATCTGGAGATATTAGTGTTACGGTACTGGCTTTCACCACTAGAGCACATTGATTTATTAATCATCGGTTATAGGATGTCAAACATTTGGTAATTTTGACATTATACTATATGAAATAATCTTAGAGAGGAAACCTGCTACATTTTTCCATTAGTAGTAAGGGATCTTACAAACAGAATAGCACATGCCATGACCTTTGATATACCAGTCTTGGTGCACTGGCTGGAACGAGAAATAGCCCAATGAGCCCACTGATGGGGATCGATCCCAGACCGACCGTACACCAGCCAAGAGCTTTATCACTGGGCTACGACCCGCCCCCGGTCTCCTACTTACCCGTACATATATTACATGCATTTACTGAACCTTTAAAAAACTAACATGTTGAATTAGATACCAGGTAACATGTAGTTATAACAGATAGTAATATGAGCAGTTATATGAGCTAATATACACCAGGAAATAACACGAGCACTCTTAAATAGGTGTGTAATCAAACATGATTGACATAACCGGAAGTATACTGAATAACAGCAAATAAATATTTTTCCACAGTTTACAAAATTATGTTCTATAAAAAGTTTTATCTCGGTGGTTCTGTAATGTTCTGTAATAGATGTACTCTTACAGAGACATTCTGCATTAAATATATTTTACCTTCAGTTATGTCCTGCAATAAATGTATTCTAACACATTAATCTAGTCGGTCTATGATCGATCCCCGACTGATCCGAACTGAAGTTTAGTTACATTCTGGCAGTAATTCACCGGCATATGAGATACATGGTAAAATATAAGTGAATAAATAAATGACCAGAAGGCACATTCGTCATAATAATGATGTACATCAGATATTCAAATGTAAAAAACAAAGCAAGTGTATATCTCTGGCTTTATATTTGCATTTGAAAACATACACTGTAGGCTATATGCAAATAAAACAGATTAAATTTGTAAACGTTTGGTCTAGACTTGACAACACTTTGGCAGAAGTCTTTTTCTTTCATCTTTAAAAAAAGACAACACATATAATGAAATTCATCACCAATTTCGTTATTTGTACACAGAAAGCATGTTCTATTTGTCAAAGGTATCTTTTTCCATTTTCCATTTTCAGTGGGAAAACAACGATTCGAGAGTCGAAGGTGTAATAATGGTAACCAGGTTTTTCTTCTAGATTGGTTAAATAAATCTCGAACACAATATTTGATTTAAACAGTGTGTAACAGGATGTTTTAGATGAGTTAGCAATGTCACTGTTCTATGTGTGTAAGAACTGATTCTATAATCTTAAAACAATTCTTTGTTTTAATAGATTTACATCTGGTAGCTGGTTACACCCTGCATCATTATATCCAACGTCATCAAAACTAGATTTGATAAACTTTAACCATTTATGATCACATATTCCATTTTTATAATAATTCAGTAATAATTCGTATATAAAGAATGATAACTGTGTGTGTTTTCCAGTTATTACTTTAAACCAAACGGTGATTATTCTTAACTTGACATCAAAGGAGACTGGGTAACGCCCAATTCTCCATATAACATATTCACAGCCGTTCAATTTATTTTATAAAGTTTTAAAAAAAAAATAAGACAAGTTTTCAAAACACCAAATAGCGCAACCATGTATCAAAATAGGTTGTAGGGGGCCTACCATATAATCAAACAATTTCAAGAGGACTTGTACAGAAAGGTCATACCGCATTCCGTTTTAAAATAAAACACATGGCTTTTTCCGCTTGTGAAAAAAAAGCTTTACTAGTATTAGTAAACTTATTAGACTTACAAAAAATAATTCCAAAATACTTGTAGATTTCTACCTTCTCTAAAATTTTGTTTCTTAAATTAAACAATTTTTTTATTATCCTTCTTGTTACGAACACAAAATAAAACTTTAGTCTTCTTGCAATTGATAGTTACTTTCTATGTACTATGTAAATGCACATTAAAAACATCTAATATATGTTGCATATGATGATAATTGTCTGCGAAAAGTACCATGTCAAAAGCATATAATAAAACAAATAAAACAATACACAAATACTAGTATAACACATCGTCAGATATCGGTGTTTTTTTCAAAACGAATTCCATTGTAGCCATGCGCTTTGAAAGTTTCTTCAAGGTCATTAAGAAATAATGAAAACAGAAGAGGTGATACATTTTCACCGTACCTCACGTCTATACAACATGGAAAATAATCTGTATAAAAACATTTTTAAACAGTCACACATGATTTAATATGTTGAAACATACTGTGAAAAAACATTTATCATTTTCCACTACTTTATCCCATAGAATACGTCTCCATGAATACGTCTTCGTAAAGTAGTTGCATTAAATACATTTGAAATACGTATCTTGGTTCAATCTACGTATGCTACTTATAGGCCCCTACTAGGGACCTCAGTTCCTACTGACTTGCATTCTTTTTATATCGGAAGGGGTAATATGGTGTTTGTTGGTGGTTTTTTGTTTTGTTTTGTTTTGTTTTATTTTTGTCCCCAGCGCCTTGGGCTACTCTGTTTAGAGCGAAGGTGTAGGCTAAGTAACTTTACTAAGTTGAAATTTCGCAAAATTAACTAGTAGGCCTAATCTCAGTCCATGACAGCCAGTCACTCAGTGGTGCACGCCCAGAACAGAGTGCTTGAACCTCAAAATGGACAAAACAAAACAAAACAAAACAAACAAACAACAACAACAAATAAACGAAAATTAATCAATGTTCATCATATGCGTTTTTAATGTTGGTCAGTATATATGCCAAGGGCATGTATGTCACATATCGAGCATCTGATGTCAAGTGTACAGGTATAGAACGATAAACACGAACATATTTTGCATACGCATTTACCTGTTAACAGCTACGTGTTGATGATTTAGTGACACTGTTATAATTGTATCTGATAACAATGATCCGTGTCTGATTTTCCGCACGGAAATATTAAACAGTTTGACTCGAATGTTGTAATTATTGCACGTATTTATATACACTATTAGAAAACAACAATAGCAACGTGGGCAACTAATAAGTTACAAAGGTAATATGCTTTTTTTTATTGTACTTTTATGCAACATACCTGTATTCATATTAATGTATACTTATGTATTTTGAATTTCTAGGGGCGGGATGTAGCCCAACTGTAAAGCGCTCACTTGATGCGCGGTCGGTCTATGGTCGATTCCTGTCGAAGAGCCCATTGGGCTATTTCCTGTTCCAGCCAGTGCTCCATCACTCGTGTAACAAAGGCCGTGGTGTGTACTATCCTTTCTGTGGGATGGCGAATGCAGAAAATCAATTTGGGGTGGGGTAGGATGCCCGAAAAAATTAAATAAAAATATAACTGTCGCAACATTTAGGGGTTGGGGGTCCGGGCCTCTGGAGCCCCCTTAGATCCGCCACTGATCAGTGTACGTCAAACGTTTCTACGTTTTAGTCCAATTTTAATATACAAACCTGTAATATTAATAGTCTTGTACAGCCGTTTACACATGTATTAGTTTGACTTTTGAATTTTTACATCGATTTTGATCATATTAATATATTTACCTTTGTTTGACACCGAATGGCCGTTGTATTTTTCGTGCTAGAATGTAGTTAAACATTCATTCATCCATTCATTCATTCATTCATTCATTCATTCATTCATTCAATCAATCATAACATAATGTTCAATAATCCGTTTGCACCTGCCACGAAGTGTCAACAAATTTGATGCTGAAGGCCATAAAATTAATGAATTAAAGGATGGTCCAGCTTCATATTACGTAAAGCTTGGAGACACGAAAGTGAGTCAGTAAAAATAATAAATCTGGATGCTATGGAATCTTTAATTTCTTCCAAGGCTTTAATGACTGCCCAAACTTCAGCACTAAAAATCGATGCTGAGTCGGGCAATCTCATGGAAATGATAGTGTCTGATGGAAAAACTGTAGCACAAGCCACAGAATTTCCATCCCGTGATCCATCTGTATAAACAGGAATGTAATCACGGTACTTGTCTTGAATTTCCATGAAAAACTGTTTAAAAACAACAGCATCTGTACGATCTTTCTTCAGACGCGCCAGATCAAATACAATTTTAGGTGGTGTAAGACACCAAGGTGGTAAAACAAAATATGAAGGTGTTTCCAAAGTGTCTGATAAATCAATGTTGGAAAGCAATAAAAAACGCTTAATGCGAAGACCAAATGTACGAATAGCATTTAGCCTTGCATCAAACAACTTCATATATTTGTTGTCAAACACCGCATCATGAGCTGGATGTGTTGGTAAAGATTTAATCTTGGCAGCATATTGCAGAGAAATTTTGCACGTCTAGCACCCAAACAAGGTTCGTGTGCATCAACGTACAAGCTCTCTACAGGTGATGTTCTAAACGCACCAAGACAAAGCCTAAGTCCCTGATTGTGTATAGGATCTAGCATCTGCAAGTAAGACTTGCGTGCCGACCCATACACAATGCATCCATAATGAAGTTTAGACCTCACAAGAGATCTAAACAGACGGAGCATAACCTTGCGGTCTGCTCCCCATTCCGTATTACCAATAACTTTTAAAATATTGAGAGTTTTCAAGCCCTTCTTTTTAACATATTTAAGATGGGGCACAAAAGATAGCTTCCTATCAAATATAACCCCCAGAAATTTAGTCTCCTCCACAACTGGAATTGGATTTGTGTCCAGAAACAACTGTGGATCTAAGTGGAGACCTCTTTTCTGCATACAAACCGTTTTTGCCTTTGAGAATCTAAAGCCATTGTCAGTTGCCCATTGATGAAGTTTATTCAAACAAAGCTGCAACTTACGTTCAATGATACTCATATTGGACGATCTATAGCAAATCTGAAAATCATCGACATATAACGAGCAATCCACACCAGGTGTTAAACATTGGGTGATGCTGTTAATTTTCACAGAAAATAAAGTTACAGACAGGATACTACCTTGAGGTACACCCATCTCCTGTGGATGAATGTCGGACAAAGTCGACCCCACCCGGACTTTAAAAGATCTATCTCTTAAAAATTGAGATATAAAAACAGGAAGACGACCTCTTAGGCCCATGCCATGGAGGTCGTTTAAAATCCCATACTTCCACGTGGTATCGTAAGCTTTCTCCAAATCAAAAAACACTGAAACCAAATGCTGATTATGGATGAAAGATTCCCTACAAAACGTTTCAAATCTAGCAAGATGATCAACCGTGCTACGTCTAGATCTGAACCCAAATTGCACGTTAGTGAGCAATTTGTGAGATTCAAGATACCAGACAAGTCTACGATTGATCATGCGTTCCATGATTTTACAAATGCAACTTGTCAAAGCGATAGGGCGATAACTAGTAGGATTGGTTGGATCCTTACCAGGCTTGGGAATAGGAATGATAATTGCTTTCCTCCAATCAGAAGGAAAGTCTCCAAGGCCATAAAAAGACTGAAATAACATGATGCCGTAAGCAACGTAGAATAACTAGTGGTAGTGAAAACAAGAATCGGAACACTAACAGATTTTGAGGAACTTTTCCAGATAACCGAAAGGAAACTTGTGATATAAAAAAGAGAGGTTTTCGTACATTTTGGAAAGACAACTGCCCCCTGCCCCCACTAATCACGGTCCTGATAGTGCCACAGAATACAAATTTCGTTTTTGTCTGACAATGCTGAACATAACATTCCCTAGGGGTATCAAACATTGCTATTGTACCGCGCAGTACAGTTTCGTTGATCTACGACAAATGAAATTCTATATCAATACCCTTAATACATTAATAATTTATAACATGTTACCGCACTGTGTAACATGGCAAAATGATCAAAGAGAAATGACGTATAAAACATATATCTACCATATTAATTATTTCTCCAGGGGGAGATAATAAATGTAACATTTATAACATGTTACTGCTCTGTTTAGCAATGGCAAAGTGCCAGACAGATCTAGATCAGTAACATTTTATAAATTTAATGTTTAATATAAATTATTCCCTTTGGAGTCTACAACAACGTTTAATATCACAACCAGTTTTCAGCTGTGAAATGTTTAAAGGTATTTGTTCCTCTTTCAGCAACTCAAGTTCAATTTTTTCTCTCGTTCCAACTAGTACCCAACGATTCTTAGATCGTTGTTTAGGTTGTGGGAGTCTAACTTCGCTTGCAAGCCTATAACAATTGCGTGACGCCATTTTTCATTGTAAGATAATGGCAATTTTTCACTTTAGCTTGAGACGCGATGTCTTGTAGGATATAACTAATATTAATATATTTAAGCTGAATATTGCCATTATGTTAGGCCCTACAATGACAAAACAGATCACGCAAAGTGACCCCGGAAAGTTACGTTTGGCTCCCACAGCATAAACAACGATCCAACAATCGTAAGGCATTGATTGGAACGAGAATAAAATCGCTGACTTTATATTCTACGCGACATCACGCTCTACCCACTAAGCTTAATATGTACCTTAATGTCACGATGACTAATGACATCACTTAATTGTTAGACGCTTGGAAACGAAGTCTGGCTTCCACAACATAAACTGCGATCTCAGAATCGCTAGGAACTGGTTTGGACGTGAAAAACATTTTAACTCACACCGACTTCATGTCCTGCACGACATTGCGCCTCTAGCGAGCGCTCTACCTTCTAAGCTAAATATTGCTATTATGTTACAAAGACAAATGACGTCACGCAATTGTTACCTTTTATTTATACAGTTGAGATTCACTTTGACCACGTGATTAGTGAAAAACAACAATCCTTGATATTGTTGGAGTCTTAATTCTAGTACATCCCAGCTGTAGAGACAAACTTGTTTGTCAGAATAGACACATTTGTTTTTAGCAAGAAGTCCTACTAGCTCATTACAACACACATTTATTTCATATATCTATACTAGACCTCTGTGGGTCAATATCTCAAGGCTTAATAATTACCGTGAACTTATTAATCCATGTCTTTATTGCCGCATTCGATAGAATTTAAACAATTTCAATTTAGTATTCCGACAATTTGAAACATTCGGAACATAATGTATTATGTAGTATTAAATTTATTTGTATTAATTCAGTACTGACAAAAACATACTTAACTGAAACGTATGTTATTGTTGAGAAGTAATACGGTTAACCTTTTATTTTTAAACGGTTTTATTCTACCATATTTGTAAACATCATTTACAATGTGACTTTACCACATTTCTGCACGATTATATACTAAAACATTTTAGCGATTCAAGGAATAAATATGTTTGATATTTTAAAAATATGAAAAACGTGTCTTAAAGGAATGCTAAAGCAAGGCTTTTGGACTGGTGTGCATATTCAACGATACATAATGCACATTATTGCTTAATATCAACAAGTATAATCGTATAGTTAATTAATAAAACGGTTAAATGTGACGGCTATTATATATAACGGGCGCAGCCATTTTGTACCATCCCAGTGAATACGCCCTCTGGCGAGCTGGTGGTTACGTAATACCTAACGTGTCACGTCAGGAATTAGTCTTCGAAATGAAGAAACAAAACATACCTGATTTTTACGGATGCATCACAATGTTCTGTAATAATAATCATCCCAGTAACACAGCAACGTGTATATGTGGTTTATTTTTCAATACAAAATAAACCACCATTGTCAAAGTGTTGAAATAACTGTATTATATTTTGTATATAAATTAACCCACGTACTGAAATAATAGTCGGAGTGTTTTCTTGGTTAATTGGTCTTTTCTTTTCTTTCCGTGACCTGTACCTGTGGTTCTTGATTGGCAGGTGTATATTTAGACGGTCTGTCACGGGGATTCTATAATACCCGTAACTGAATAAAACACGATTATCCAAATCTCTCTCCTAACTGTATATCTATTAGATCTCTCTGTAACGGGCAGTTCAAAACCGCTTTGGCTCGTCTAGGTATGATCAGAGATAAGATCTTATATAAAGTATATATTATTATAGCACGTTTAGTTCACTAGAAAACACAACAAAACACAATACACTTTGGAATCTGTATTAACCTACACTGACAAATGTACTGCCGCAGTAGTTAATTAATAACAACAATAATAACAACCCAGAACTGATCACTTAATTAGTTAATCTCTAGGTGTCTAGTTTACACAATATGCTAATCACTTCACCGTGACACAACACCCAATACGTGTGATAATTGAGAAACGCTTCTAGGGGAACTTAATTAATAAAAGAATTACAACACTATTCCTAACTGATTAATTTTTAATTAACCCTTAACTACTCATTCAGTAACCTTGTAACACAGAATTAATACTGGTACCTATCACAATAAAGACAATAACCTACAGTTTACCTAGGTCTTCTAGGATGACTGGCTAAGCTTTATATTACCAAATACTCGTATAATGTTAGAACAGTAAGACTACGATTTACTTCGTCAGATGACCGAAGACACTGTCTAAATAATATTGGTATAATACAGTATTAAAATATTTAAAGTCACATCAATCACATCAAGGTTATACAACAGAGCAGAAATAAAATATTTACCAAAGTCCAACCGGAATAACGTTCCCCCGGGATACCTTCCTCTCGTTCTGTCCTTTTTGCTTCTCCCCGATATCTCTAAACCCTAGCTATTTATTATAAAAAATCAGAAAATCGCCTGGGGGTACAAGGCGGTCCTCCCCCCTATCATCTGATATTCCACCTCTCCCAGAGTCGGTATATTTCTCTCTGATCGTCAGTCTGTCTGTCGCCAATCCGCGACCAATCCCCTGGCCATAAACAGCACTACCGGAGATATTACGTAACTACTAGCCACATGGCCTCCACACCTACTCTGGGTGTGTATTAGGCGTACCGATCGAGGACCGTCGCGCAGAAGTATTACGTAACAAGTTGCCCACCTGGATAAGTGCAATTATGGAACTGCACACGGCCTTCTAAAACAATTAATATCGCCACAGGCGAAAACAAATTAAGAGCATGTTCCGTCACACGGTCCCTAGACACTGTGTCTAGACACACTAAAAAGACGTGCCTCTTTTATTAAGATCACAGGGTATTGTGTGATAACCTCAAATCGTAATGGACTTTACCAGCTTTATTACTGTAAGTAATTCTGTAAAACCCTTGATTAAGTAGGCTTTCCCATCTAAAATCACAAAACTGACCAATTACGTCGTCCCAAAGAAAAGAAAAGTATCACTTGGGTATCGTGAGTGGTCGTTTTTGCTCGAACGTATCCTACCAATAGGCCTAATAATATGCATTTTTTCTTTGGATTTTTTTTTACAAGAAAAAAAATACTATAACTCCATTTTGTTATATTAATGCAAATTGAAATATATTTAATTAAATAGTTTATTATACTATTAAGTCATTTATGTTGTTTTACAAGTCAGGTTGATGGAAGCGAAGCGCCTTGTAAATTAGAGCATTTGTTTACACTGTGCATAATAGAGAAGTTGGACCTGAGCTGACGTCACTTCGCCCCAAGCTATACCACCGGACGTCACAAAAACGAAACAAAATGGCTGCCCCCAGTTAGCAGGAATAATCATGGTTTTTTTTTTTATCAATTCTAAAATTACGCGTTTTTCATTTGTTAAAGTGTCAGTATGTGTCGGTGGTCCGGGTATGCATCTTTCCAACACATAAGGCTCTTGTTGGAGTTTAGTCTACCTTTAAAGCCATATCCAATTTACACATTGTATAAATATTCTGAATGTAACAGTTATTACCACTAAGAGTATAAAATGAAATGACATTTGGCAGCCATATTAATAAATGGCAGCCATATTAATAAATGGCAGCCATCTTCAAAACTCCACATCCAGATTGAACTAGTTGAACAGCTGCATAAAAGCTTATTTCATGTGGGCTTGTTAATAACAATTGGTGAGGGATATTGGTGTAGGAGCCGATAAAATCAAATCAAATCGTTGATATAACCCCATAAGCTGTTATATTCCGTAACAACCCACTCAGTTTGTTTTTGCTGCCAAAACAAATGAGCAACAAAGATACATGTATATGGTTCTCATTCCTAGGCCAGATCTTTTGAACGGCCAAGAAGCTATTATTAGATTTCCTCATAAAAACACCTGGGAATGAATTAAGCACCACCTAAATTGTAATTATGCAGCCAAAATGTCGTCTAGAAGTAGTTGTCAGTGCCGACTGAGTTTAAACCTGATATTACGAGCTTTTACATATTCTGTATTTACTGGGTATTTACCGACATAGCTTGAATAAATTCTTTTATCTCGCCTTTTTATTTTTATTATTATTATTATTATTTTTTAAAAATAATTTTTATTACCCCAGAAACCATTTGGTAATGTCAGGGTTGGGGGCCCTGAAGTCATTACTTACAGTATGAGTCTATAATATAACTACATATAGGCCTATATGTCAGGGATCTAGCCAGACATTCTCTGGTACCCAAAAAGGTCCCCCTCCCAAAAGAAACAGGCATTGAAAATTCTCAATTTGTCTTCATTGTTCATTGTTTATCTCGCCTTCATGTAAAATTCTTTAATCTCATTGGTTGTTTGCCGTTGGACAAATCCCTTATACCCCTGTGGGCGGAGCCAAATTCTCTTATACCCCGTCTGTAATTTCCAACAGTTTCCAGCCACCCCAGTTAATGCTAAAGCAATAATTAGATTAAAAATAACATTGATAATCAATCAAGTATACATAATTAATTTTATTTTTACTATAAAATACACTTTAAAAGCTGCAATATTGAACTCGGCCACCTAATTACGGCCGTGGTGTTATTGTATTAATGCGCGATTAGCAACAGTTGTTTTTTTGTTTTTTATTTTTAATATTTTTATTTTTTTACTACATACATTTTTGATAAAACAAAGTTGTTGTTTTTATTAATATCTGTTTCAGACAATTTCGTATTACAAACATTTGAAGTTAAAAACTCGTTTATCGATGGAACTATTTTTCGTCACTGGCAAGTGGTTTCGTTCGCATCCGCGTGGTACGGCTCCGTTAATGAATTGACCATTCCCAGTCTGGAGCTCCACGTTGTAAGACGTGTTTGTTTCGCGTGTGCACACTGCACGTGCTTTCGTGTGCTCGACTTGGGGGTCCTTCATTTCGTTGTTTTTGTCAGCGAAATGAAGTTTTGTACTGGGATGTATGCGGCCATTGGAACTGATTGAACGCTGGAACGCTTCTCGTTTCGACAGCCTGCACCACCAGGTTGGATTCTTTTTTAGCGAGATTCCTTGCCTCCACGTCATTTCTCCGTCTGACTGTCGACTTGGTTTTTTTCGTGACTCGTATGACGGCCATTCTGCAGAACGCCACGGTTGTTCGCGTTTAGTCTCTACATGTCCGAGCCTGTCCTAGCAGCACTGGAAAATTGACCGCCCCACTCTAAGAAGAAATAGGAAGCGGGGTCGGCCCCTACTACTCTTTTTCTAGACTTTACCTTGCTTTATAGTGATGCCATCTCGTATCCTCCGGAGTTGGGCCCGTCCGCACCACTATACCAAACCATGACGACTGGACTATACCCTAGTCTGATACTCTCTCTCGTTCAGACGGATCCGGCTTCTCAAGATCTGTATTTCAGCACAGCACTACACCTTCAACGTCTATCGACTGTCAATCTAGGGTTTTTTTTTGACGGGATGCAACCCATCTCGTCCCTTTAAGCTGTGCACCCAAACGGCCTTAACGAGGCCACTCGCGTGGACATATCGATCGGACTTTAAACTTTTAGATCTGCGTTCAAAATTTTATGTCAAAATTACTTCTTTATTTTTAAATATTATTAAATAGTCCGATCTTCTCTTCTTTCTCTTATTTAATTTTGGACTGTCCTTCTAAAATGCTCCAAATTATATAAATATTCGGCCGAGCAGTGAATTCTTTTTATTTTTGGCTTGTAACCTTTTTTTTCTGCCCATTCCCCCCCCCCCCCCCCCCCCCCCTCCATCCCGAGTTGGGCCACCGATCTTATTCTCGGAACCGAACATACGGGTACTTCGACCCCTGGCCGCCATTGTTTATCACGTGACGCGGTGAAGCTTCTCCTTAGTTACGTATGGTTTGATAGTGAAATGAGGCAACTTTGGTCGATCATTTACAACAGTTAACAGGCACGATGCCTAACACATGTTGTGCAGTTGGCTGCATAAACTATAACATGATGTTAAAAAAAATATCGTTTTACAAATTTCCAAAAGAAGAGACTAGGCGCCGCTTGTGGGTAGGGTCATTAAAACGACAAACCTGATGGAATTCCATGGCTTCCCTCACAGAATGTGACTACGTTGACTTTAATGTTGTTGCTTGTTGACACCAACAGTTATTAATTTAGCAAACAAAATGGTTAAAGCATGTGCAGTGATAAAAATCCCACATTATACTGTAAATAAAATACACATTTCCATCATCTTCCATGAAAACCCCCCCAACAAAACGATGCATCCAGTTCTTGAATAGAGTATATTCCTTTATCATTAAATTTGTGTGGTCTTTATTTTTCATTTAATCTTAGTTGCTTGGATATTATCTATACTTGTATTTATTTTGCCATACCACAGCTACTACAAAATAAAAGTTTATACTGCTAAATTACACATAATAATTATAATATAGGCCTAAATTCTTGTTTAAAACTTCAATTATTAATTTATTTTTTTACAAATGTGTCTGTAGCAGGCCTGCAGTAAGAAAATATAGGTCGTCCCCCCCCCCCCCCCCCCACCTCTCTCCGTGTGTTTAGTATTTACTTTGGTGCAGAGGGTAAATAATGTGTGTGCCTTTGTTTCAATATATATATATATATATATATATATATATATATATATATATATATATATGCCAAATTTCTAGGGAAATCACTAATGTGTGTGTGTGTGTGTGTGTATATATATATATATATATATATATATATATATATATACACACACACATACATACACACATACATATACATACATACATACATATATATATATATATATATATATATATATATATATATATATACACACACACACATTATTGATTTCCCTAGAAATTTGTCAAGGCATGGTAGACCAAACACTTTTGGGACATTTTCACCATTTTCGGGGCACTTTTTTTCATTAAAAATACACAAAAATTAATTGAAATAAACATTAATGTAATTTATGTGCTTGCTTTAATAAATGAATGGCAAAAGATGTAAAAGGCATATTTTATTAATTAATAATACCTTTTTGGGTTTTTATAAAGGCAATTTTAGAATTAATTAGTGAAAAAGGCTTATTTAATCTCAGGGCAGCATGGTGCTGATTAAGGCAAGATGGTGCTAGACTATTGAGGCATGGTGCTGCACCATGCTAAAACAAGCTAGGGAAAACACTACACGTACATATACATAAATCTAAAAATACATTAAAAATCTATTCTATTGTGGATCAATGTAATTTGGTGGTTGTGGTACATTTGTACATTTTACTTGTTCAAGTTAGAGGACTTACCTTTTTACATATATATGTAGTTTCATGGTATTCTACAGTTCAGTGTGTGTTTGTGTGTGTGTGTGTGTTTGTGTGTGTAATCTGCTTTAGAAATTACCTGCAATAAAATGAATGGTCAACTGCCATATCTGATATTTGTTTTCCATTTTGAAAACACTGTTTGACATGGAGAATATAGCATTTAACTATCTCATTCATATATTTTTCTTGAATATGCTACATAAGTGTATCTACATGAGGTAATTTAACCCGGGTTAAAAGCAACTTAGGTTAAATATGTGTAGTCTAGTAGAAGGCATACCGATATAGATCAGTTTATTATCAAAAATATTTTCCTCCTTTCTCCAGCTGTATACTATTAAAAATTAGTTTCGTAGATATTACTTAAATTGAACTGCAATAACAATTCCAATACAGCACAAGACTGAACAAGAAAATATCTGCAATATCCATTGTGACTAGATATAAAACACCAATATTATACATATATATATTAACCATTATTTACTCTGGTAAGTTTTTGTGTTTTGTTACTAAATATACCAGGTTAAACCCTATTATTAAAACATTTGCATGTTTGTTCTACGAGGTAACACTTATGTTTTCTTAGGTTGTAGACCTCGACATGAAAATAACTGAGGGAACTGATTATTTGCTCCCTAATGTAGTTTATGGGGGGCAATTTAAAATATTACCATATTGATACTACATGTATATAAATTCACATGCCAAAGGGAACTATATATTATTCTCCTTGAACTAATCTCAGGTGTGATGGGTAAGTAGAGAGAGATATTGCTCCCCCTAGATGTCGAGGTCTGAGGATGGCTATATTTTATTATTGCTTTTTTTTTTGTTGCCTGCATTCAACCGGTAAGGAAGGGCAACATCATGTGGTAATTTTGCAATCTGTAAAAACAAAAGCATTTCATTATTTCAAAAAACTATTTTGTTTTAAGAATAAAAGAATGTATTCAGTGGAACATTATAAATGTTGCCATTACATCTATATAAGATATGACAATAATACTATTGCAATTTTGAAGTTGTAAAATAACAACTTTGCTATTGTTTAATTATTACATATTATTTGGAAATAAAATAATTATTAAATCATAAAAATAATTATTAAATCATAAAAATAATTAACTTAATCATGCATACAAATTTTATTATAAATACAAATTATATATTTTGTAGCCCACGTCATAATTATTATATTAATAATTATCTTATCATTTCAAAATTGTAAAATTTTTTAATTAACATTACCTGAAAATTTGCATCAACAAAAATTATATTCTGCCCAACCTACCCTGTCCCCTCGACATTCAAAGTACACGGAAACACATCGGTACTAAATATAGATTATACTAATTCAGATTCCCGTTGTTCGTTTCTCTTATATGGCAACCCAAGCTGTTATAATACACATAAGACGTATTGCAACTATGTGTTAGATACAGAAAATAAATGACAATATGGAAGGCATGTAAAAAGTTAATATGATAACTTTATTCTATGTAAACCAGTAATCACTAAGGCTTTGCTTCACCCCCAAAGACCCGGATGATCGGTAACTAGGCCGTGTGACGTCACGCCGGTTCCGAGAATCGGAGGTCGGACTCGGGGGATGAGCGTGTTCGAAACCCTAACTAGTGGTATATGGGCACGTTAAACTAGTTATCATCATCAATGAATTGACCCCTCCGTACGGCGTGATTGACAACCGCGCTGGACCAATCATGTTTCGCGATTCAAAAACCGCGGGCCCAACTTTGCTTGGATGCCATTAGGTTAGACAACATACTTTGTTTCGATGTGTAACGTTTTTGTATAGTTAGCATTAAAATTAGTTAAAATAATTGTCTCCTCCAAGTGAATTATAATCATAGTAAATATATACTTCTGCTGACATGTGTTAACAGCGATGACAACTATGCGGAGTCTAGGATTGACGTAAAATCAGTGTTTTCCTGCGAAACCGTCACATGGTACTGAAAGTGATTTTTTGCCGAAATCCATCAGAATTCAACTGATATATAAATTCTACGAAGGTAAGAGTTTAAGAACAACTTTTCCTCCAATGTAATGGAATTTATTGACTCATTTAATCAGTCTTCGATGTATATATTGTCGTTAAGAATCCGTCGTTAAACTGTACAGTCAGACGAATGACCAAAATAAAGGTTTTGACAAGACTTCCAATCGTTCCAGCATTCAGTTAATTCGGGCTTAAGTGAGGTTTAGGGTTAGTGATAGTATTAACAAGCATGCTGGAACGTTTGGAAGTCTTAGCTTTTTTTCCTTTTTTCTTTTTGTTTGCATGTGTGTAGGCGTGAGTGTGTGTATGTGCTTGTGTGTGTGTGTGTGTGGGTGGGAGGGTGGGTGGGTGGGTGAGGGAGTAACCTATATGGTTGTGAGCTTTAGGGGGATAAGGAAGTATTGTCTGGAAAGTTATAAATTAGGTAAATTTTATGTAGGGACCCTGAAATGTTTTGAAGCAAAACAAATTCTAAAAAATAATAATAGTGATTTTTTGCAATCGGAACAGATCTGCTGGTTATGGTTTCTCGGTTTGATTCGATTTAAGCCAGTGCATCACAACTAGTATATCAAAGGCTGTGGTATGTGCTATTCTGTCTGTTGGGTGGTGTGTATATATATATATAAGAGATACCTAGCTACTAATGTAGCAGGTTTGCACTCTAGACTATACATGTCAAAAGTACAAAATGTTTGACATCCAATAGCTGATGATTAATAATTCAATGTGCTCTAGTGGTGTCTTTAAACAAAACAAACTTTAACTTATCCATTAGTCCCCCTCCACCCCACCCCTCAATTAAAACAACCCAATTTTACCATAATATATATTAAAACAATTCCTCACCTAACAGCAGATCAATTACCAATCTTGGGTAATTTATAATAAATACTGGTAAGACATTTTATTATTCCTTTATTGTTATTATTAGAATTTTCAACTTAATGGTTTTTGCCAGAGGGTACTGAGGTTAAACTTATGTACCCTAAAATCTTGGAAATTAATAGATATATTTATTATTGTTTAGATAAATGATAGTAAAAGAACTGCTGTTTATAAATGGTCATGTGCTTGAAATGCAATGTCCCAAATCTAATTTCAAAACATTTCAAACCCATAACCACCTAGATGAGGCACTTATGTCTGTTTTGTTTTTATTACCTACCCTAAATATGATTTTCTTTTGGAGACAGTAGTTTTGTTTTTCATCATTATTTTATACCCCAAATTTTAGCAAAGCATAGGCATTTTTCTTCCACATGTCATCATATATGTAGCTTTGTGCAACTTTCTAATAGAAATCAAATAACATCATCGAAGTTAAATACATTGTTTACTACTTTTCTTAATTTACTGCTATACTTTTTAATTTTATTCTTTGTTTAGTCACACTGATTTTGTTTCCTGTTAAAAAAATGTTTTCCTAAAATTAAATTAAACTTTAAATTAATACAACAATATGTAATTAAGTTACAGACTAATGTACTTCTTCAAATGGATGTGAAATACTTAACATCTTTGTTTTTATATATTTCAGCAACTGGACCAATAGATGTGGAGTCATTGATTAGATGTCGAAAATGAGATTCTGAAGACGAACTATTAAACAAATTACATTGCATCTTGATATTGAGAACAGAATGATAAAAATAATAGAACAGTTTCAACTGATATGTGAAAGAAAAACTGGGGCAGGGGGTGAAATTGCTGCTGAAAATGAAACACTTTCAACAATTTCATTTAATACAATATTTTATTGTTTTTTGTGTTTGACATATTGCTGCTAAGGAGTAATTCAGACTTCCAAGACTTGGGATTCAGTTTGACACCACCCATCAAATGGTAATCCTTAATTGCTCAGTTGACTGTACAAGTTTCGAGGATTTGGAGATGGATGCCACAGAAAGATACATTTTTGAATAAATATATTTACCTGTACCAGACTGCATGGGGATTAATATGTAAAGACCCTCTCTTTGAGAAAAAAGAAAATGTTAGGAAGTATTCTCATAATAAATATTAAACAAATTGTGTGAACTGCAATCTGTGGTTTAGTTTCATGTTATATATATATATATATATGACGTCATATTTAGCAGTTATTTAGTTCCTTTCTGAAGATAAGTAAAGACTGAAACATGTAAAAGGATAATTATTTCTTTAAATTGTTTTTTAAAATACATATATACTTGTTTTCTTTTATCATTTTTATATATATATATATATATATATATATATATATATATATATATATATATATATATAACTTTGCCTTTTTTTTTTTTAATATATACATTTTTTAAATTAAATTTTTATTTTGTAATATTATTATTGTTCTGTAGGAATGGGTTGTCTTATAATATTTATTACTATTTTTTATCTGCCTATGCCTCTAGAACAGAAAAAGCTTTGTGAGTACATTTTGTGTGACAGTAGGATAACTAATGGGGGGGGGGGGGGGTGAGATTGGGTTGTGGGGGCTAGAAGCTTCAAGTTTGATTCCCAACAGTTGTTGCCGCAACACATAAGTTTATAATTTATTTAAACACTGTTGTACTGGCTTAATTGGCAAATATTTTACAGGCTGTCCAACGATTCTACTTTTTCGTACTTTTTGGTCTTTGTTCTAGTTTTGCTACTTTTTCTTCAGAATACTTAGTTTTTCTTACTTTTTTGTTTGAAAATGCCACGAATTGCTGTTAAAGTGTGCATATTCCTTGTGTTATAAAAGTCATGTTATGGGAATTATTTTAATTTTTCTTGGCAGCAAGATATATCTCCCAATTTGTGGCACCATATAATCTCAACATATTAAAATTACACCCTCAAAGCCAACATATTTTCCAATGATTAACATGATTATAATGTACAATGTGTATGTATGACTTCAGAATCTAGAATACATTATAGAAAACTTAAATTAATCATGTTAACTCTGTTTTACTGTGCATCAGCATTCCTATGCATGTAAATATGTATATTGATTAATATAGTGTACAGTAATTTGAAATAACTGTATAACGTGACCGTTACATAAGATTCACATTATTTTTGATAGAACACAAAATACATATACAAATTGAGCACCACAAAAAAAGGTGTTTTCTCAATATGAGCATGAATAATGTCGCTACGTACTGTTTCTGTCCTACTTTTGTTCTACGTTTTCCTAATTTTGTCCTACATTTTCTATATTTTCATTCCTAATTGTGTCCAACTTTTTCAAAAGGGTGTGCTGGACAGCCTGATTTTATAAAGAGGGGTTGGGGCACCCAAACGTAAACAGCCCTAATATGTCTTGTTAGAACGAAGATGGGCCAATACGTTAGTATACATAACTGGAGGCCCAAAGATGTGGTCCCCACCAACTCACTCTCTGGCTATGCCAGTTGTGATT
The DNA here is from genome assembly GCF_016097555.1 of Gigantopelta aegis. Taxonomy (NCBI): domain Eukaryota; kingdom Metazoa; phylum Mollusca; class Gastropoda; order Neomphalida; family Peltospiridae; genus Gigantopelta; species Gigantopelta aegis. The sequence goes on from NC_054704.1 coordinate 23,958,808, forward strand.
TTTTTTTTTTTTTTTTTTTCGTGTATGGCTTTGGTTTCATAAATAGCGCAAGTGCCGTATATCGGTTGGTTCAAGCAGTGCAGTTATGTAAGAATACACCCACATAAACTTCGCAATCCCACAATCTAAATCACTGCTTGCATAATTTTTGCACATGCAACTGTATCCTGCTATAGTTTTGTAACCTTTCGTGCATAAAATTATAATACACTGATAGCATTCCCCCACGCCGTGTATTTTAATGTTACTGCTCACGCCCCCCCCCCTCCCCATTAAACCCCCCCCCCCCCCCCCCCACCCACCCAAACAAACAAAACATTTGACGCAACCCGACCGAAAATAAAGACGTCACGGTTTTAAACAAGTCGGGGCCAGGTTGTCGCCGCGCCTTCTATTCACTTGTTCCTCGGCATATCGGGATTCCATAAATATAAAAGTCGAACAACAACAACAACACAAATTAAGATGAAGAAGAAAAACGAAACAAACAAGACATTTTAATTTGTCTGTTCTGACAAAAGTTAGCATACGGTAGGATGTTTTAAATCATCTTTTGCTTGCATTCGACGTTCGTCACTTCCGGGTTCTTGTGCTTCGATATACTAAGTAAAAATGGTTTCGCTGATTTAAATCACGTTGTCATCGTAAATGTACCCAGTAATGAAACACATGAATGCCTCCTCTTGTCGGCTTTTTAATTAAACAATGATATTTCTAAATACATTAAGGCGAAAACTTAATCGGCAGATCGGTTGATTTTGCTATCGACCTATGCGAATCGGCAGCCATTATTGAAAGTTTGTCTAACCTTGCATCACGTTTGACAGGGGGCGTGGTTAACTCGTCATACGGAGGGGTCAGTTGTTACCGACCTCGGTGGCGTAGTGGTTAAGCCATCGGACTACAGGCTGGTAGGTACAGGGTTCGCAGCCCGGTACCGGCTCCAACTCGGAGCGAGTTCTTAAAGGCACAATGGGTAGGTGTAAGGCCACTACACCCTCTTCTCTCTCACTAACAACAAACCAACAAACCCACTGTCCTGGACAGAGCTCAAATAGCTGAGGTGTGTGCCCAGGACAGCGTGCTTGAACCGTAATTGGATATAAGCACGAAAATAAGTTGAAATGAAATGAATGAATGTATATATATATACATACATACATACATACATACATACAATACATACAATACAATACAATACAATATATAGATATTCATACATCAATACATACTAGCCAATGCCAGGTCTGCCCACTGTTTCATGCACGTAAGCGGGATCGACCGCGTAGATTGTAGGCCCCATGCATATGGTTGAGTTAAAGAACTTCCTGTTTATGGAAGCTTCGATAGCTCAGAGCGTATCGTGGTTAGTCTTGCAATTTGCGGGCGATTCGGTGCCACAGGTTCGAGTCTCAGCAACGGCATGGGACAATTTGTGAGGCCAGAAAGGATTTAATTATCCCCTGCGCCAGTGCGTTAATATCTATATATGTAACAGTCAACCTCGACATACATACAATATATAGATATTCATACATCAATACATATACACACACATACTCATACATGTACATGTATATATATATAATATATTGTGATGAATACAAGAAGTGATCGTATTTTAGTCAGTGCTAATGAATACTTTGGGTATGAAAATGTGAGATTAGCAACTTAAATAAACCTTTCAACTTAAAATTTAGTATATAATGTTAGTCGTATATCAAAGGCCGTGATATGTGTTATCATGTCTGTAGGATGGAACATATAAAATATCCCTTGCTACTAATGTAATGTAAAGACTATGTGTGTCATAATTACCAAATGTTTAACACCCAACAGCCGATTATTAACAAATCAATTAGCTCTAGTGGTGTCGTTAAACAAAACAAACTTTAACGAGAAACATCCTACAATGGCAGCAAACTCAGGACAGTCCCTTTAATTAATTAATTCGTTGTTGATTACAGTTCAATAATATTTGTTGTTTATGTTTCAGGATACAGCAGTAACCAACCTCAAGACATTGTGTGCATGTACACTATAGGTATTGGCGATACACACAGACAGCATTCTGTATGGGATTGCACATCTTTAATGGATCATAACAAGGAATCGAGTATCTAGTAACTTATTTTTAGAATACAGGCACATGGCGATATAGGTGTATTATAAGTATTGGTGATAAGAAAAGACTTCAACAGTATTCTGCACAGGAGATCGATCACACATCCTTAATTGGTCATATCAATGACCCGCATATCGAGTGATACTGTTTATGAGAATACAGGCAACTGACTATGGGCAGACTATAGGCATTGGTGATAAGCAAGACTAAACAGTATTCTGTAAAGGGGGTCAAGGAACCGATTATCTAGTACATGTAATTTGTTTCCAGAATACAAGCAACTGACTCTTAAGCAATGTCTTCGAACCCCAAACAAAAAACAAAATACGTTCTAGTTAAGACGATATACACGAAGCTCCCTGGTGACAAGGAAGAACCGTGTACCATCGACATGACTGTGTTATGCCAGGGTGACATGGAGGTGATTGTTGTGGTGGACTTCAACAACAAGGCTCTGAAGGCCTACTGGACGTGTCCCGGACAGACACGAGATTTGTCCAGCTGCTGTCTGGAGTTTGAGCACCATCCCCGTCGTGTGACCAACGTCACAGAGAACCAGGTGGTCGTGACGTTCTGGGACGAGCCCGAGGTGGCCGTCGTCAACGTCTTGCCAGAGCTGCGACTGAAAACGCTCGTGTCAACGCAGAACAGACAGTGCGGCGTGGCTGTCATCCCTGGAACCGTGGAGATGGACGACCACAAATTCGTGTTCGCGAGCGAGAACCGCATTGCGATACACGATTCTGATGGTTACATATTGAAAAGAATTTGTAGCCCTAACGATAAACATCGCCAACGCTTTCCAGTTCCTTGGTACTTATCGATGGCGGCCAATAACGATATCCTGGTGTCTGACTTTGAAAAGGGCGGAGTAACGTGTGTGACACAGACGGGGAACGACAAGTGGTTCTACCAGACAGAAGGTACCCCTCGTGGAGTGACGTGCGATTCAGATGGATATGTGTATGTCGTAGAGGGAGTTACTAATCGGGTGACTCTGCTCACTCCCAGTGGCGACTTCATCAGTTCTGTGCTGCGGGAAGATACGAAACTTCCCTGCATATATGGCTTGGCGTTTGGGAACAGTGGAAAACTGTACCTCTCGGAGTATCATGGCCAAATTGGTATATTTAATCTCATTAAAAATACTGATGCTTGATTCATTATAATGGCATGAGATGTAGTACATGCATCATAAACTGTAAACGAGGCCGAGTCAAATGGACGTAATGATAAGGTTGTGATTGCTCCCACGAGTCAATGTCATGTCATATTTATAGTCCTCTTTTTAAAAAGCCCTTGAATTTTCAGTCACGGAAGCCATTTCTTTGTGTTTTCTTTTATGCAGTTATGTACATACATGAAATAAAGACGAAACTTAGATACAACAAAATGAGATACATTTAAGTTTTTAAACTATGGCTATCCAACATATAGTTAATGCGACGCTTGTGTGTAGAGAGAGAGAGAGAGAGAGAGAGAGAGAGAGAGAGAGAGAGAGAGAGAGAGAGAGAGAGAGAGAGAGAGAGAGAGAGAGAGAGAGAGAGAGATGGGGGGGGGGGGGGAGAGAGGAAATACCAATAAAGCAATAATGCATCTTTTACATGCACTTTCTACATATACTTTCTCTAATATATATCAGTCGTGGAGCACACGAAAAATATAGCCATGCGTTAACCTGTAGACTGGTTTTAGTTTTGTTCTAAATCATTAATTTAGATCTTGTTGGTGTACTCTGGATTCCAGCCTTGTATTTAATTATTACCAGATCCATGACACTACCACATTTGTTTCTGGATTTGATACATTTGATTAAAACAGACAATACAAATTAAAACATTATTTACCAACAGAAGAGGTCTGATGGCGGGTTATGTTTAACATACTTAAAATATACAAGAACATGGTTTTAAAATGTCAACAAGTCATATATTTTATTGAGTTGATAGTGAAAAAAGCCAGAGTATTTATTAAAACAGCAAACTGTTGGTGACTTTCGTAAATGAAAATTATAAATGACGTGAAATCAATATTGAAATGTTATGCCATTTTCTTACACACCCGTTGGTGAGAACACCATGCGTCATTTTTGATAACACACGGGTTGTTTACACACGTACGTGTGTTAACAATGTCAAGACATACGACTGGCTGCTCCTAGGTGATGACCAGGTCACCACTGCCATACATCCAATGAAAACCTACACGATGGAAATCGATTACATTGTGACGTATAGTTAACCTGACAATCATGGATCTCTGACGCATAAGTTAGCTACAAGTGCAACGGCTGTAAATAACTTTTAGTCAAAAAAGATGTTAAAATTTGCTTAAAACCTGGTTTTTAAGGATATGTAAGAAATAGAATAAAACATTCGTGTCCGTTAGATACCATTTATCTCACAACTTGTTGTTTAAAAACGTATCAAACTCGCTTTCGCTTGTTAGATACATTTTAAAACAACTCGTTGTGAGATAAATGGTATCTAACGGCCACTCATCTATTATTCTATATACACTCCTCCGTCAATAGTCAGTCCATCGATAACTGGATGGTCTACCAGTAATTCAATAGCTCGTCAATAACGAAAGCCCATAGTAATAGTCTAACGGCAATCGATTAGTCCACAGGAAATTGAATAGTCCACCGCTAACTGATGTCAATGTTATCCGATCCGAATGTCTTATATACTGAACAAGAAAAGAAACGCAAATATTAAGTTACCTTTCTTCAATTTATTAAAAAAGTGTCCAGTTTGAATCCAGTTAATGTTTATGTCTATTAAAGTTGTCAATGTCAGGTGAATATTTTAGGTCCATTCTGACAGTCTACTGAATTAATTTTATCATGGACATTTTTAAAAATACATTAAAACAAAAAATCTCGTTTCTTCTGTTTTCTGTATATTACTAATTTTTATGTAAAAGGCAATAATTGCCGTCTCGACTCTTAGGATGGACGATATAGACGGCACAAACACACTGTTGGTCCTCGGTACATCTGAGCAGGCAGTCTTCCAGAACAACATCTTCAGAGTAGGAGTGGAGTCGTCCCTTTAAACCTCACCTGAAAGAGGCAGTGGATTCTATGAAATAGAAAAAAAGATAGTATATATAGTTGTGTATATTGAGTACACACAACATGTGTTCCGCTAAACGTTATATCCATAAATATAAGATATTCCAGATTGTTTGTCTAAAGTCTAAAACTAACCCTAACCTAACTCTAGCACTAGCGGATCCAGAGGCGGGTTGTAGGGGGCCCTTGCCCCCCCCCCCCCACCCCAAGTCCGTCTGAAATGCCCTTTTTCATTAAATTAATCATCCACAATATACACTACAAATTACTAGTAGAGGCAAAATAGTACCGTTCCCTGACCAAGTTACCGGGACAAAGGTTTGAAGATGTTTTTTTTTTATATCTTCAAAGCCAGCTGAATAAAAGTAGCGTAGATGATCCTCACTAAAGTGTGGACTAACTCCGCCAGGTGGCGAACTCCAAGATGGCCACCAAAATGATCCAAGCACATGTTTTTCAGCTTCTTCTTATCGTATGAAGATGGTTTTGATGTCAATACATACATATTTGGGTCAAAGTTTTCAATTTTACACACTAACACAGTGTGGGATAATAAATGAAATTGTTTACCCTGAAAAGTGAAAACGCGTCTTTGAGCACTCAATATTTTTTTTTTCAAAATTTTCCGGGAAACATGCCCCTGGACTCCTTTATAAATATCGCTCCCTTTGGGAACTCAGCTCATTAAATTCATTCATTTCTAGATATTTTGGTGCTTATATCCACTTAAGGTCAAGTGCGCTGTCCTGGGCACAAATCTCAGCTATCTGGACTGTGTCCAGGACAATGTGTTAGTGGTTAGTGAGAGAGAAGAAGGTATAGTGGCCTTACGCCTACCCACTGACTCGTATTGAGTCTGGGTGGAATCCAGTACCGGTATGCGGACCCAGTTCCTATCAGCCTTAATTCCGACGGCTAAACCAGTACACCACCGAAGCCGTCATACCGGCGGAAATTAACATTCTAGTTCAATCAACCAATAGAAAGGTACCAATTGAATGAATGAATGTTTAACGACACCCTAGCACAAAAATTTAAATATTTTCTTTAGACTAGTGTCAGAAAAACATCTACAAAAGGACTCCTGTAAGAGATTATTATTTAACAAAACGGTAATGAGAAATGGTCTTGGAAGGTAGCGGGGACAGTTGTTGATATTGGTTTAGGGACATGGGCGAAAGCATCTCCGTTAAGGCCTCATTAAAAAAAAAAAAAAAAAAAAAAAAACACCCAAGAAAACCCCCCCAAACAAACAAAAACCCCAAAAGAAAACAAAAGAACATCAACGAGTCATTTCTGGCGTATCTGAATATATGATATCATACTAAATACTGATACTAAAACAAATATCTCAAAACCAACCATCAGTTTTCTATATATATACTCACTCCCATCGATGTTGGAAATGGATGAGTTCCATTTTATGAAACTGTGGCTCTTTAAAAGTGTCAATTTGAAAACAGATATTGGTGGGTCCAGTGGATCTGAAATACAATGTTATTAAGCTATATCAAATCCATTACTAGTTTGACCTTTATATTAATAATGACATCAACACATTATTTTACAAATTATGCACCTTTATAAAGAATTTCAAGTGAACTGATTGATGCATCTTTTAAAGACAACGTTTCCGGAACTGATATAATGGTTAATAGTTGTAATAAAGCTTACATTAGTTTATCATACACAAACTAAACTTACATTGAACAGTCTTATAAAGTTAAAATTTCTTTAACGACATCACTAAAGCATATTGATTTATTAATCATCGGCTATTGGATGTCAAACATTTGGTAATTTTGTACGCAATTTTCCATTGACATCAAGAGATCTTTTATATACACTTTCTTACTGACAGGACAGCAGACAACACGGATTTGATATACCAATAGTGGTGCACTGGTTAGGACTGGAAAAAAAAAACTCAATCAGATAATAGATCCACTGCTCAGGTGGTTCGATCCTACGACGCAGGCACCTCGGGCGAGTGCTCTACAGACTGAGCTAGATCCCGTCTGAACGGTTTTATAAAGTTGTATAGCATTCTGGGGTGGGGGTGAGGGGGTGACGATGGCGGGTACAGTTCACCGGTAGAGCGCTTTCCCGAGATATGATGGGTCCCCGTCAGTAAACCCAATGTGTTCCCCCACATTAACCAGTCCCTACAATTGTCATAGGTTCAGTCAACCGCTTGTCGCTAACGTTCACTAGACTGATTTTTACGCTACAAAGTAAACCGAATTATCGCTTTGGGAACCAATGAAGTAGTTCGCGAACGTTAGCGAAAGGTTTGCTGGCTAAACTTGGGGTTGGTATCATATGGTGATTGGGCGGGTCATATCCCAGACGTAAAGCGCTCGCCTGATGAGCGGTCGGTCTAGGATGGATCCCGTCGGTGGGTCCATTAGGCTATTTCTCGTTCCAGCTAGTGCATCACGATTAGTATATCAAAGGCCGTGATATGTGCTATCCTATTTACGGATTATTTCGTCGGAAAATCCGTTCAAAATACGACGTATTTAATTAACCACAATGGATAAAGATGCTCATTTAATATGGTATTAAACATTGAGAGCGATAGATCCTGCGACCCACTGCACCTCAGACGAACGCTGTATACCACTGAGCTACATGCGCCTCATTAAAGGGACATTCCCGAGTTCGCTGCAATTTTAAAGATGTTATCGACTAACAGAGACTTTTTAACGATTGTAATTACATATCAAATATATTTTTCTGCATAAAATATTAGTGGCTGTATATTAAACGTGTTTCTGATCGTTCTAATATTTGTACTAGGTTAAATTTTATTTTATTTCCTAAAATATATGTTCAGTTGATCAGTGGCGGAGTCGTCTTGTTCAGAACAAAGGAAGACATGGTTAGATCCTTGATTCTGTTGTGCTGTATCTACCAGCTATTTTCTTCAGGTAAATACACGTGTTACTATCCATAAATATTATCTACAGTAGTGGAGAAAATCTAATTTTGTTGTCTGCGCTTCAATATATTTAAAGGGACATTCCTGAGTTTGCTGCAATGTTTTAAGATGTTATCGACTAATAAAATATTTCTACCATTAAACTTACATATTAAATATATTTTCTTGTTTAGAATATTAGTGGCTGTATAATAAACGTGTGTATGATCGTTCTAATATTTGTACTAGGTTAATTTTCATTTTATTTCCCAAAAAATACTTTTTGGTACGTACGAAATTATTTGAAGACAAAATCCAGTTTGGGCTTCTTACAAATATTAAGACGACCAGAAACACATTGAATATACAGACACTGATATTCTAAACAAGAAAATGTATTTAATATGTAAGTTTAATCTTAGAAATAGTTTATTAGTCGAAAGCATTTTATAATGCTGGAAACTCAGGAATGTCCCTTTAATACAAAAGTGCTACATAAATTAGTATAGGTAGTCCTAAACCAAATAATATCTGGCTGGGTCAAAGTTCGAGGTGCACTCAACTTTTGATAGAGCAGTTAATACCACAAGTCCTGTGTGTTTGTTGTATATAAAAATTTAATTTCATCTGGGCAAACAAATATGCAATTTTATTTCATCTAGTACCAATGTGTCAAGTAGCCCTGTGCTTGAAACACGTATGGGGTACCTGTAAAAAAAAGTACTCACACTTTGTGCGGAACTAGGGTAGTCATAGATGCTACCAGTTATCTAAACAATTAGCAGCTTCATCCCCTATTTAAGGGCGAGGGGAGGACGGCTCTTGTGCCACGACAGGCGTGCGCTACAACAGCTTGTTCTGAATGTGCACGTAAAACCCTATGACATGACATGACATAGTATTTATATCCGTGGTGTATATGTCGATTGATACGCTGCACATATGTTACTATTGTCGTCTATGGGATTTGAATTGGTGGTATACACCTTATAAGTTTCCATTAAAGCTTGTACATGACTACAAGTATACTATGATTACCCCTTTCTTCACAGACAAATCGCGACTTTGTGTTAGGACGTTTATTTGTCCACTTTCCTCACTTATGTTCATAGTAACGTCCGGATAATCACTGAGGGGCATCGAAGGACCTTTAAGTCGCCAGAATGATGATTCTAAAGTAGTCCCGTCCGTCCACATGTAACTGGATGTCTGCGCGTCATACCCGAGTCCTATCCAGATATGCTGAAACGGAATGATTTTAAGAAAAATTAAAACAATTATTATCGTTTTCATCGTAATAATTAAGACATTGTGCATTTTCATAACATTAATTCTAATATAAATTCTGTACCAGTTTGTTTACGTTAGCATGAAACCAAATAAATGAATAAACAATTACAATACAAGTCTCAACAGATGTCATATATTGTATTAATAGTTATTTTAACGATTTGCTATGTAACCTTTGTCTGTGTAACATACCAAGAGCTGACACCACTCGATATATAACTTTTCTATTCCCTTAGTGTGTGTAACATACCAATAGCGGACATCCTCTCTCTATATAAGTTTTTTTCTATTGCTTTAGTGTTTGTAACATACCAAGAGCTGATAAGACTCGCTATATAACATTTCTATTCCCTTAGTGTTTGTAACATACCAATATCTGAGAAGACTCGCTATAAAAGTTTTTTTATTTTTTTTATTCCTTTAGCGTTTGTAACATACCAATAGCTGATAACCACTTGCTATATAACTTTTTTCTTAACTTAGTGTTTGTAACATACCAATAGCTGATAACCACTTGCTATATAACCTTTTTTTCCCCTTAGTGTTTGTAACATACCAATAGCTGACAACCACTCGTTATATAACTTTTCTATTCCCTTAGTGTTTGTAACATACCATACAAAGAGTTGACAACTACTCGCTATATAACTTTTCTATTCCATTAGTTTTTGTAACATACCATACCAAGAGCTGACAAGACTCGCTATATAACTTTTTTATTTCCTTAATGTTTGTAACATACCATACCATACCAAGAGCTGACAAGACTCGCTATATAACTTTTCTATTTCCTTAATGTTTGTAACATACCATACCAAGAGCTGACAACCACTCTCTATATAACGTTTCTATTCCCTTAGTGTTTGTAACATAACATACCAACCGCTGAAAACCACTCGCTATATAACTCTTGTATTACCTTAGTATTTGTTACATACCAATAGCTGACAACCACTCGCTATATAACTTTTTTATTCCCTTAGTGTGTGTAACATACCAATAGCTGACAACCATTCGATTATATAACTTTTCTATTCCCTTAGTGTTTGTAACATACCAATAGTTGACAACCACTCGCTATATAACTTTTCTATTCCCTTAGTGTGTGTAACATACCAATAGCTGACAACCACTCGCTATATAACTTTTTTATTCCCTTAGTGTGTATAACATACCAATAGCTGACAACCATTCGATTATATAACTTTTCTATTCCCTTAGTGTGTGTAACATACCAATAGCTGACAACCATTCGATTATATAACTTGTCTATTCTTTTACTGTTTGTAACATACCAATAGCTGACAACCATTCGATTATATAACTTTTCTATTCCCTTAGTGTGTGTAACATACCAATAGCTGACAACGATTCGATTATATAACTTTTCTATTCCCTTAGTGTGTGTAACATACCAATAGCTGACAACCATTCGATTATATAACTTGTCTATTCTTTTACTGTTTGTAACATACCAATAGCTGACAACCATTCGATTATATAACTTTTCTATTCCCTTAGTGTGTGTAACATACCAATAGCTGACAACGATTCGATTATATAACTTTTCTATTCCTTTAGTGTTTGTAACATGCCAATAGCTGACAACCACTCGCTATATAATTTTTTCTATTCCATTAGTGTGTGTAACATACCATACCTAGCGCTCACAACCACTAGCTATATAACTTTTCAATTCCCTTAGTGTTTGTAACATACCATACCTAGCGCTCACAACCACTAGCTATATAACTTTTCAATTCCCTTAGTGTTTGTAACATACCATGAGCTAACAACCACTCGCTACGATATTTAACTTTTTTATTCCCTTAGTGTGTGTAACTTACCAATAACTGACAACCACTCGCTATATAACGTTTCTATGCCCTTAGTGTGTGTAACATACCAATAGCTGAAAAACACTCGCTATATAACTTATCTATTCCCTTAGTGTGTGTAACATACCAACAGCTGACAACCACTCGATTATATAACTTTTCTATTCCTTTAGTATGTGTAAGATACCAATAGCTAATAACAACTCACTATATAACTTTTGTATTCCCTTAGTGTGTGTAACATACCAATAGCTGACAACCACTCGCTATATAACTTTTCTATTCCCTTAGTGTTTGTAACATACCAACAGCTGACAACCACTCGCTATATAACTTTTCTATTCCCTTAGTGTGTGTAACATACCAATAGCTGACAACCACTCGCTATATAACTTTTCTATTCCCTTAGTGTGTGTAACATACCGATAGCCGACAACCACTCGATTATAAAACCTTTCTATTCCCTTAGTGTTTGTAACATACCAATAGCTGACAACTATTCGATTATATAACTTTTCTATTCCCTTAGTGTTTGTAACATACCAATAGCTGACAACTACTCGCTATATAACCTTTCTACTCCCTTAGTGTGTTTAACATACCATACCTAGCGCTCACAACCACTAGCTATATAACGTTTCAGTTCCCTTAGTGTTTGCAACATACCATACCTAGCGCTCACAGCCACTAGCTATATAACTTTTCAATTCCCTTAGTGTTTGTAACATATCATGAGCTAACAACCACTCGCTACGCTATATAACTTTTCTATTCCCTTAGTGTGCGTAACATACCAATAGCTGACAATCACTCGCTATATAACTTTTCTATTCCCTTAGTGTTTGTAACATACCAACAGCTGACAACCACTCGCTATATAACTTTTCTATTCCCTTAGTGTGTTTAACATACCAATAGCTGACAACCACTCGCTATATAACTTTTCTATTCCCTTAGTGTGTGTAACATACCGATAGCCGACAACCACTCGATTATAAAACCTTTCTATTCCCTTAGTGTTTGTAACATACCAATAGCTGACAACCATTCGATTATATAACTTTTCTATTCCCTTAGTGTTTGTAACATACCAATAGCTGACAACTACTCGCTATATAACCTTTCTATTCCCTTAGTGTGTGTAACATACCATACCTAGCGCTCACAACCACTAGCTATATAACTTTTCAATTCCCTTAGTGTTTGCAACATACCATACCTAGCGCTCACAACCACTAGCTATATAACTTTTCAATTCCCTTAGTGTTTGTAACATACCATGAGCTAACAACCACTCGCTACGCTATATAACTTTTTTATTCCCTTAGTGTGTGTAACATACCAATAACTGACAACCACTCGCTATATAACTTTTTTATTCCCTTAGTGTGTGTAACATACCAATAACTGACAACCACTCTCTATATAACGTTTCTATTCCCTTAGTGTGTGTAACATACCGATAGCTGACAACCACTCGATTATATAACTTTTCTATTCCTTTAGTGTGTGTAAGATACCAATAGCTGATAACCACTCGCTATATAACGTTTCTATTCCCTTAGTATTTGTAACATAACATACCAACCGCTGACAACCACTCGCTATATAACTTTTGTATTACCTTAGTATTTGTTACATACCAATAGCTGACAACCACTCGCTATATAACTTTTCTATTCCCTTAGTGTGTGTAACATACCAATAGCTGACAACCACTCGCTATATAACTTTTATATTCCCTTAGTGTGTGTAACATACCAATAGCTGACAACCACTCGCTATATAACTTTTCTATTCCCTTAGTGTGTGTAACATACCGATAGCCTACAATCACTCGATTATAAAACCTTTCTATTCCCTTAGTGTTTGTAACATACCAATAGCTGACAACAATTCGATTATATAACGTTTCTATTACATTAGTGTAAGTAACATACCATACCAAGGGCGGACAACCACTCTCTATATAACATTTCTTTGTATTTCCTTAGTGTTTGTAACATACCATACCAAGAGCTGACAACCACTCTCTATATAACTTTTCTATTCCCTTAGTGTTTGTAACATACTATACCAACCGCTGACAACCACTCGCTATATAACTTTTGTATTACCTTAGTGTTTGTTACATACCAATAGCTGGCAACCACTCGCTATATAACGTTTGTATTCCCTTAGTGTGTTTAACATAACAATAGCGGACAACCTCTCTCTATATAAGTTTTTTCTATTGCTTTAGTGTTTGTAACATACCAAGAGCTAACAAGACTCGCTATATAACATTTCTATTCCCTTAGTGTTTGTAACATACCAATATCTGAAAAGACTCGCTATACAAGTTTTTTTTATTCCTTTAGCGTTTGTAACATACCAATAGCTGATAAACACTTGCTATATAACTTTTTTCTTCCCTTAGTGTTTATAACATACCAATAGCTGACAACCACTAGCTATATACGGTTTCTATTCCCTTAATGTTTGTAACATACCAATAGCTGACAACCACTCGTTATATAACTTTTCTATTCCCTTAGTGTTTGTAACATACCATACCAAGAGTTGACAACTACTCGCTATATAACTTTTCTATTCCCTTAGTGTTTGTAACATACCAATAGCTGACAACCACTCGCTATATAACTTTTCTATTCCCTTAGTGTGTGTAACATACCAAGAGCTGACAACCACTCGCTATAGAACTTTTCTATTTCCTTAATGTTTATAACATACCATACCAGGAGCTGTAAACTACTCGCTATAGAACTTTTCTATTGCCATAGTGTTTGTGACATACCATACCAACAGCTGACAACCACTCGCTATATAACTTTTCTATTTTCTTAATGTTTGTAACATACCATACCAACAGCTGACAACTACTCGCTATATAACGTTTCTATTACCTTAGTGTTTGTAACATACCATACCAACAGTTGACAACCACTCGCTATATAACTTTTCTATTTTCTTAATGTTCGTAACATACCATACCAACAGCTGATAACTACTCGCTATATAACGTTTCTATTACCTTAGTGTTTGTAACATACCATACCAACAGTTGACAACCACTCGCTATATAACTTTTCTATTTTCTTAATGTTCGTAACATACCATACCAACAGCTGACAACCACTCGCTATATAACGTTTCTATTACCTTAGTGTTTGTAACATACCATACCAAGTGCTGACAACCACTCGCTATATAAAAGAACGCATTTATTTTACCCCAATTCTGTAATACCGCTGATACACCAAACCTCCTCTGGATCCTAGCCTGATGTTTGTCTATTCAGAAATAATCCTCACAATACACAGATAGAAAATTATAGCAAAACAACAAACCCAAAGGTGTTCGATCCTTCAGTGTAGTTGAGAATATCCTGTCTTTTCGCGTCACTGTCTACCTTTGTCAAAGCAAGGCCGTTCCGCCGACAAATCTCATATGCTTTGTTCCAGTGGATAACATTCTTGAAAAATACATACCGACCGAATGCTGAAAGATAAAAGAATGACATTTTTACATAAGTTATTCTTTAAATTAAAGTATCTAGAACCGATTAAAAGAACTATCCTGATTTTGCTGGAATTGTTAAGATATTGCCGACTAAACAGAGACATTTTAACGACTCCAATTATATATTAAATATATATTGTGCATATAATATCAGTGGCTGTAAGTTAAATACGTTTCTGATCGTCCTAGTGTTTGAACTAGGTCATAGTTTATTCTGTTTCTTAATAATAAGGCCGAACAAAATAAATTTCTGGTCTCTGGTCAGTGAGCGTCAATTTTAACACTTGCGCGTCAACATTTTATTTTTAAATTTCCCGCAGTTTGACGTCGATTTTTGCCGGATTTTCTTTCTAGGACATAAAACCGCATTTGGAGCCAAAAATGATCTATATGCTGGCTTGGACCATTAGCTTTGTTTAATTTTTTTCTAAAAAAGGTCTTGTTGTTCTGAATGAGTAGCATGGCTTGTTTTAAAAAGTCGTATAATGAAAATTGCCATGGCTATATGGAATATGTAGAGGAAAATATTTAGG
Organism: Gigantopelta aegis; assembly: GCF_016097555.1. NCBI lineage: Eukaryota > Metazoa > Mollusca > Gastropoda > Neomphalida > Peltospiridae > Gigantopelta > Gigantopelta aegis. Next base: position 23,974,118 of record NC_054704.1, read on the forward strand.
GTACCAAGGCAGGGGAGGGGGCACTATGGCCGTTGAGGATGGACCAAGGCAGACGAGGAGGACGCAAAAAAACACCTACTCACCTTTTCTGTGGAATGCATAACAATCCCCAAAGAACCCGCATCACTGCATCAATTCTAGAACTTTTGTCTCACCAGAAACATATTTTGTTTTGTTTGGCCTAATATACATTTGTTTTTGGTACGTACGAAATTATTTGGATACGAAATCCAGTTTGACCTACTTATATATATTAATACGACCAGAAAGACATTAAATATACAGACACTGATATTCTAAACAAGAAAATATCTTTAATATGTAATTTTAGTCATTACAAGATTTTATTAGTCGCAGACATTTTACAATGCAGAAACCTCAGGAGTCTCTTTAAAGGCATAGCAGCACACATAACTGAAAGATAAAATAATTAATTTTCTAAACTATGTTATTAAAACTAAAGCATCCGGAACCTATTAAAGACATAGACGCAGAGATAACAAGATTCGATTTTCACTAATACTGAAAATTATATTGTCTATCTTAAGTATTAGATAGTAATATATACCTGGAAAAAATAGCTGGTAGATACAGTACAGCAGAATCAAAACAAGACTTATGGATCTAATCATACCCTTCGCTTGATCTAATCGGGACGACTCAACAACTGTTTAGATATATATCTTCTCAGATGTCTTTATATACAGAGACTATTTGTAGTCATACAAACACCAGAAATCAAAATAATAGTCCGATAACAAAAGTTCAGATTTAATAACATTTAATATTCGTATAGAGCACTGATGTGTCTTGCAACGAACATTAATGTTATTCTTGAACCATAACAGCATGCCGAACTCTTACGAATATTACATGAATATTTCATGAACAATTTTCGGTAATGCATTTGTATCTTTTCTATGGGTCTTTTCTTTGTCCTGTCCTGGTCATTACCTTAAGGTATCGACTTTTCCCTGCGAATAATAGAAATTAATGCTTTTTTTTTTAATAGTTATTATTAATATACTAATGAAAACCTATTTCCTAAATTAGACAATATTTACGGTTGTAGGCAGTACTAAACCAAATAACTTCCGGCTGGGTCAAAGTCCTGTGATTCGTGATAAATGTGATTATGTGAGTGTGTTGGTTGTAAAAAAAAATAGTTTCATTTTGGCAAAAATGTATGCAGTTTTATTTCATCTAGTACCACTGTGTCAAGTAGCCTTGTGCTTGAAACATGTATGGGGTACCTGTAAAAAAAAGTACCCGAATTTTGTGCGGAACTTGGGTAGTCATAGACGGTACCCGTTATCTCAGAAATGAACAGCTTGACCCCCGAATTTTTCTGATTCACTTTAAGGGTGAGGGGTGGTAGTATTTATATCCGTGGCGTTTTAACCACATATCTTACTACTGTCGTCTATGGGATTTGATTTGGTAGTATACACCCTATAAAAGCATTTCTGCATTTATTAAGAATATGTACTTTCTATATTGTACTACATGAAGATTTCAAGTGTATTTCTAAATGTTATATAAAACTGTATTACGAAGACTTATTTCCTCAACTGGACTGTAATGTAAATTATCTCCATCAAAATAGAGTACAAATAATTTAGCAACTTTCTCTTTGCAGAGTATCGCAGTTGCATCTTTAGTGCACTATCTAACGGTTAAGACTCCTAATAACAATTCAAATGTGTCATAGTAAGATTTTGGTACTGAAACAAAGTTAACCAATGAATAAAGACATTATTTTCTCCATTATACGGAGAAGAAGAATGTTACCGTTATAAAACCCATTTGTATTAGACATCTTCCACCCCAACTGAGAATCTTCTAACTTTTGTCATCTATGTATAGACCACTAGTTATAGCTATATTATGTAGTTCAAATTATTTATGACGTCTGTACATACAGACAGCAGTAACCCAGTGGTGATGATGATGATAACTAGTTTAACGTGCCCATATACCACTAGGGTTTCGAACACGCCCATCCCAAGTCCGACCTCCGATAAGATCGGTGGCCTGACTCGGGATGGAGGGGGGGGGGGGGGGGGGGGGTTGAAAATGGGCAGAATTTTGAAAATAGCAATTAGTAAAAAGGTTAATAGATTAAACAACAAAATAATAAAAAGGTTACAAGCCAAAAATAAAAAAGAATTGACAGCTCGGCCGAATATTTATATAATTTGGAGCATTTTAGAAGGACAGTCCAAAATTAAATAAGAGAAAGAAGAGAGGATCGGACTATTTAATAATATTAAAAAAAAGAAGTAATTTCGACATAAAATTTCGAACGCGGATCTAAAAGTTTAAAGTCCGATCGATATATCCACGCGAGTGGCCTCGTTAAGGCCGTTTGGGTGCACAGCTTAAAGGGACGAGATGGGTTGCATCCCGTCAAGGAAACCCCTAGATTAACAGTCGATAGACGTTGAAGGTGTAGTGCTGTGCTGAAATACAGATCTTGAGAAGCCGGATCCGTCTGAACGAGAGAGTATCAGACTAGGGTATAGTCCAGTCGTCATGGGTTGGTATAATGGTGCGGACGGGCCCGACTCCGGAGGATACGAGATGGTATCACTATACAGCAAGGTAAAGTCTAGAAAAAGAGTAGTAGGGGCCGACCCCACTTCCTATTTCTTCTTAGAGTTGGGCGGTCAATCTTCCAGTGCTGCTAGGACAGGCTCGGACATGTAGAGACTAAATGCGAACAACCGTGGCGTTCTGCAGAATGGCCGTCATACGAGTCACGAAAAAAAACCAAGTCGACAGTCAGACGGAGAAATGACGTGGAGGCAAGGAATCTCGCTAAAAAAGAATCCAACCCGGTGGTGCAGTCTGTCGAAACGAGAAGCGTTCCAGCGTTCAATCAGTTCCAATGGCCGCATACATCCCAGTAGAAAACTTCATTTCGCTGACAAAAACAACGAAATGAAGGACCCCCCCCCAGTCGAGCACACGAAAGCACGTGCAGTGTGCACAAGCGAAACAAACACGTCTTACCGCGTGGAGCTCCAGACTGAGAATGTAACCCAGTGGAAAATGAGTTTCCTGTCTCATTGTCTGTGTTATCCTCAACCACGTCCAATGCCATATTCCTTCAATATCTTTAGTAGTGAGACAAAAGAAGTGAAACAAATTACCTATTTTACCGTTAACCCCCCCCCCCCTCTCTCTCTCTCTCTCTCTCTCTCTCTCTCTCTCTCTCTCTCTCTCTCTCTCTCTCTCTCTCTCTCTCTCTCTCTCTCTCTCTTTTACAAAAATGAAATAAAATTGTATCAGCTGGAAGTTAGAATTAAATATTTCAAAGACTAATAATTATTTTATGATTTTTAATAAGTAAAGTATGAAAGACAATATCAATCATATTTCTAATTTAACAACAATACACAGGCTCGTTTTAATATCAACCTAAAATTAACTTCATAAAATTTAAGAAACAAAAATCCCAATTAAAAGTGCGAGTGCGAATAATTTTAACATGCTCATATACCACTAGTTTCGAGCATGTCCGTCCCGGGGCCTGTCTCTGGATAGCCAGTGACTTGCTCCGGGACAGAACCCAATTAAAAGCATCATTTGGTTTAAGATCAAATTTAAAAAGGCATTTGACGAATTAATAGTTAATACAGTCTGAAGTAATTTGGTCGATGCTATTATCCATTTTAACTTATGAGAGTGAAACTGGACTATACGATTACAAAATTGATTTTGAAGAGTGGTCTTCCCTGGAGTTTGATGGATGCCTAATCCTTACGCTCCCGGATGAATGTTTTAAAATCTACGTATTGCTCTGTACAGAGTGGTGAAGATCAACCATGTTGATTATTATGTAACCAAGGAACATTTTCTGCTGGTTTGGTAAGTTAAAGTGATACCTAAATTTAATATTGGAAAGAAAGTTTGACCATCCCCACTCAATCGCCATCTAGCCTGCACCCCATTCGCCATTTTGATTTTGATCTTGCTCATGATGTGTTAGTGTGGTACACACCCATAGGTTATGTACATTTTGTAGTATGCAGAGTGAATGGCCCAAAACAGAAGCAGTACAAGGAACAGTACTAAAACATTACATTTCATTTCAATTTATTTTCGTGCTTATATCCAGTTAAGGTTCAAGCACGCTGTCCTGGGCACACACATAAGGTATCTGGGTTGTCTGTCCAGGACAGTGGGTTAGTTGTTAGTTGGTTAGTGGTTAGTGAGCGAGAAGAGGCTATAGTGGCCTTACACCTACCCATTGAGCCCTTAAGAACTCGCTCTGGGTTAGAGCCGATGTAGCATTTAATTTGCACTCCCCAAGAATATGCATTCCCCAGTCATTATTATACGTATAATTTGCACTCCCCCAGTTATTATTATACGTATAATACGCACTCCCCATGAATTATATGCACTCCCCTAGTTATTATTATACATATAATATGCACCCTCCACGACTATATTTAAATGCTGAATATTTTACTGTACTGTTACTTTATTTACGTGCCTATATCCAAAAGAGGTTCAGCCACGCCCATCCCACGTCCAGTTTCTAGCGAGGCCAGTGGCTGGGCACGTGACTGAAGGTATTTAATTAATAGGGACAATTTTGACTTATACGAAAATGGAATGGCTTAATTCAGAAGGCGTGTCCAAAAATTATGAATATGACAACTAATTCCTAATATTACAAATAACTGCCAATTTGCGACGGGCGGTCTGAAAAAAGAAAATTTAATCTAAATATTTAATTTTCTATTTTTAGCCCCAAGAGAATTAAGCTATTAAACCTAGCTATTTAACCAAATAGTCAGAGGAAACAGACAGATATGCCTAATCCCACTAGTTGAAGACAATGAAGCTATGAGGCCTATACATGTACTCCGGTCTCCACAACATAGGAGACCAGCACTCTATCAACTTTATTTTTATTATTTTTTATCCGGATTTAATACATTTTTAACAGTGAAATCCATATTATTATCATGAAAATATTCTATCATTTTTAATATTTTTATTAAATGTTTTACAATTAAATAAATAATGGGTTACATCATCAACTACTTTACAATTATTGCAATTGGGGGATTCCCTTTTCCTAATTATAAATTTAATATTGTTAAGTCCTACAGTGACTCCCATTCTTAATCTAGTAATAATTTTAGTAGCTTCTAAGTTGAAAGATGTTGGCCTCAGTGTGGAGACGACAGGTTTAATTATGGCCCTTGAACATAGGGGATACGAAAATTCGTTTTTGTGGACTTTTTTCACCCAATACCTCAAGGTACTGAGCTGAAATTTTGCGTATAGCCTTATGGTGTACCATTACAGATCGAGTTTGACTTTCTTGACGATTGACCTCTTTTTGACAGACACGCGGCCCATTAACAAGGGGTGACTTTCTGTGCACTCGCTTGATGCGCCGTCGATCTGGAATCGATCCACGTCGGTTGGCCCATTCAGCTATTTCTCGGTCCATCGAGTACACTACGGCTAGTATATCAAAGGCCGTGGTATGTGCTATCCTGTCTATGGGATGGTGTATATAAAAGATCCCTTGCTGTTGTATACAAACATTATATCTCTGTTTATATGCAAATAAAGTTATATTCATTCATTCGTATACTGGCTGTTTGTACATTTTTATTATGTAGGTGGTATTTGTCATTTGTTTCCTTGCACTGGTTTTCAGCTTGGGGTTTAATTAACTCCACAGCTTTGTACAGGTTTAACAAGGTGAACACTTTACTCACTAACCCTGTCCATGTTTCTTTTGATTACTTGCTGTTTTGGGTCAGACGCTTCATTACATCTGAACATGGAAAACCTGTCAAAATCTTCTCTTAAAATTTGAGGTCTGTTTGAAGAAAATTAGGAAACGTTTTCCACTTTACAAAGGTAAAAGTACTTCATGATTTTATTTCAAATGGAATTGTTCATAGTTTTAATGAAATATGTTGTGCCAATTATTATCTTGAGAATACAAAAAAACAACAACCCCAAGCCCCACTTTGATCGGGTATATATGGCCGTATATATCAATATTTAACAGGCAGCCATTGTTTATTTTTTATTTAAACATTTTATTTATACATATATTTTTGTACAGTTTATGATTACATTCTTAGATTTTTAGTTTTAGTTTTTATACCAAGTAAAAGTTGATATTGTTTTATTAATATATAATTTATAGAGAACGTCTGATTTCTTATTTTAAACACTAACACTAAACCAAACTTACTACTAACACTAACACTAAACCAAACTTAACACTAACACTAACATTAAACCAAACTTACTAATAACACTAACACTAAACCAAACTCAGCGCTAACATTAACATTAACACTAAACCAAAGTCAGCACTAACACTAACACTAACACTAAACCAAACTTAACACTAACACTAACACTAACACTAACACTGAACACCTAGCCTAACACTTAACACTAAACCAAAATCAGCACTAACACTAACACTAACACTAAACCAAACTTACTACTAACACTAACACTAAACCAAACTTACTACTAATACTAACACTAAACCAAACTTAACACTAACACTAACATTAAACCAAACTTACTACTAACACTAACACTAACACTAAACCAAACTGAGCGCTAACACTAACATTAACACTAAACAAAAGTCAGCACTAACACTAACACTAAACCAAACTTAACACTAACACTAACACTAACTAACTAACACTAACACTAACACTAACACTAACACGAATACCTAGCCTAACACTTAACACTAAACCAAAGTCAGCACTAACACTAACACTAACACTAAACCAAACTTAACATTAACACCTAACACTAAACCCAACACCAACACTAAACCTAAACTTTATACGAACATTTCTTAACACTATATGCTAACAATAACATTCTTAACACTAACAATAATACTTTTAACACTTTAATACTGACACTAACAATAACACTGATAACACTAACACTTTAGCACATATTAACACTTAACACAAACACGAACACTGGTAACACTAACATTTTAACACGAACACGTCTGACACTAAATCTCTTAATCCCACGCAAAATAAACCTAAATAACTAAATTATACGAAATTACAACCTATTGGCGCTATGGTTGTGTTAATTATGGATAGGCCGTATAATCTTTTCTTAGTCCGTGTTATTGTGGTTGTTAATGTTTTGATATTTGCTTTCTCATACTACACAACAAATGTTAGTCTCATTTCAGTTCTTTGCGAGATGTCTCAATCAATGCAACAACCAGCTCATCATGAATAAAGTTTGTTTAGAAATTTGTTGTATTGCATAAAGCAAGATCTTCAGCATTGGTAACCAGGGTTTTTTTAAAAGCTATTGTACACATTTCATACTGTCATTTTTTTTCTCTCCTTTGTCCACCACCTATTCTTTCTCTATTAAAACACTGACAGACACAAAGCAAAAACGACTGCCCAAAATTTTACAAAATGTTTCAGAAAAGTATAATACATTTTTACAAATATATAATAAATGTAGTGCTTTAAGAATTATACAAAAATACAGTTGTAAACATGCTATTTCAGATATATTCTTGAGAACACCAATTCAAGGACAGGGTCGGCAGTCATTAAACAAGACCATTGTTGCTGAACTGATCTGACTATGATCTTCCTCCAGTCATCAGGTGGGTGTTATTGAGTGCGAGTGCGAATAATTTTTACATGCTCATATACCACTAGAGTTTCGAGCATTGGTGTTATTGATGACTAATATCTTTTACATACCAGCCTGATACATCTAGATACATCTGTCAAACGTTCACCCCTTTATAAATATATAGTGAAAAGGATTATTTTACAATAGTATCTAATAGAACCTATTCAAGCTTTAAAAAGTGCATTACACAGAGAATAATATATGAGTGGCCGTTAGATACCATTTATCTCACAACGAGTTGTTTTAAAATGTACCTATAAAGCGAAAGCGAGTTTGGTACGTTTTTAAACAACTAGTTGTGAGATAAATGGTATTTAACGGACACAAATGTATTATTCTCTTTCTTACATATCCTCAAAATCCAGGTTTTAAGCAAATTTTAACATCTTTTTCGACTAAAAGTTATTTACAACCGTTGTACATGTAGCTGACGTTAATACGCGTCACAGACACATGAATGTCAGGTTAACTATGCGTCAGTCTAATTGATTTCCATCGTGTAATTTTTCATTCGATGTATGGCATTGATGACCTGGTCATCACCTAGGAGCAGTCAGTCGTATGTCTTGAGATTGTCATCACACGTAGTGAGTTAACAACCATGTGTAACCAAAAATAACGCATGGCGTTCTCACCAACGGGTGTGTAAGAAAAATAATATAATATATAATATATAATGATAGTAATAGTCCAGAAGCTGACACCACTTTAATCATGTTTTCTGTTGCAAAATTTCTGCAGCTATTTCTTGGTGTAGCCCATCCTGGGGCATGAGGAATTGGCAGTATTGCAAGTTGTATCTTGTGCTTTACTGAAAAATGTGCACTTTTCTCATATTTCGTGACCACATATTTTCACCGGAAATTATGGGGTAGTGGAAACATAAACTGCTGTAGATTCTTTATTTCATGCTCTACTGCATCATACTACCACTCAAAATGTGTGTCTTGGTGAGCTTGTTCAACTGCAATATGTAATATGCAAATTACTTTGATAATTAGGTCACCAGAGGTCAAAAGGTCACCGGTTTTGATGACTGCCTAAAATCTAGACACAAATGTGAAGAAACATTCACCAAAAATATATTTTTTCAAACAAAATCAATTTAATGCCTTTAATTTTTAGCCAAGACGCTAGGACAGTTTTTAGGATATTTGCCTCAGATAGTTGCCAAAGTTATTATATATATATTTGCCAAAGCTTTTACAGTTTATCCATCAGAAATATGCACAACCTCTTGTGACGGTACATGCTCTTAATTTCTTTTCGCCTGTGGCGATATTAATTGTTTTAGAGGGTCGTGTTAAAAATCTAAAAAACAATAAAGCCTGCGGAATAGACCAAATAATCAACGAGTATATTAAGCAAACTATCGGCTGTATGGTCCCTGTGTATGTTAAGCTCTTTAATTTAGTGTTTGAACATGGCATCTTTCCTGATTCGTGGCTAGTTGGCATAATCAAACCGATCTATAAATGTGGCGATAGAACTGTTCCAGAAAATTATAGACCTATTACTTTACTTAGTTGTCTCGGGAAACTGTTTACAGCTGTTTTAAATAATAGACTGAAATTATATTTAGAAACTAATGATTTGTTATCTGAAGTTCAAGCCGGATTCAGGAAGGAGTACTCGACGAACGATCATATTTTTACATTATATGGACTCATCGAATTGCTAAAAGCACGGAAGAAAAAAACTGTATTGTACTTTTATAGATTTTAGCAAGGCATTCGACTCAGTATGGAGAACAGGACTTTGGGGAAAACTAATACAAAATGGTATTAATGGTAAATGTTTTAAAGTAATATATAGCATGTATCAGAACATTAAGTCATGCATTAGTGCACATAACACAATGTCGGATTATTTTCAATGTTCCATGGGTGTTAGACAGGGAGAAAATTTATCGCCCCTATTATTCTCCATGTTTCTCAATGATTTAGAGGATACGTTTAAAACTAATGATTGTAATGGCATCCGCATAGATAACTTATTCACAGATTCCACTTTGTATACAATTATTGTTCTTTTTGTGTTACTATATGCTGATGACACAGCGCTCTTTGCCGAAAATTATGACGACATGCAGAATTTATTAAATATTTTCGACTCTTATTGTACAAAATGGAAACTAAATGTAAATTGTAAAAAAACTAAAGTGCTAATTTTCAGTGGTAATAAAAAAGATTATTCCAAAAGGTTCCATTTAGGAAACACAAATCTAGATAATGTAGAAATATACAAATATCTTGGAATTATATTTCATAAATCCAATAAATTCACTAATGCTCGAAAACATCAATATGATCAAGCTCAAAAAGCTATGTATTTTACACTTAGACAAGGAAAACGTTGCCATCTTTCCATTCAATGCCAACTTAAATTATTCGATTGTATGGTTTTACCTATTGCTTTATACGGATGTGAAATTTGGGGTTTTGAAAGTCTGTCCTGCATAGAAAAATTGTATAGCAAATATTTAAAGTTATTATTGCCTGTTAGAAAATCCACCCCATTATATATGTTGTATGGAGAACTTGGATGCTTCCCGGTAGATATAACAGTAAAAATAAGAATGATAGGATTTTGGTTTAGGATGATTACTGGGAAGCAGTCCAAGCTATCATTATTAGTGTACAGAATGTTATTGAATGATTATAATACACATTTTTATGATCACAAATGGATAGCTTTTATAAAATCAATTTTAGATAATATTGGTTGCACATACATATGGTGGTCACATTGTGAGCGTATTAATAGTGCTTCATTGTTGAAAATGTTTATTTCAACAAAACTCATAGATCAATTTTTGCAAACATGGTACAGTCATATTGACACTTCATCGAAAGCATCTTGTTACAAAATATTTAAAAGCAGTATAGCATTCGAAAATTATTTAAATTTATTAGAAAAAAAACATTGGTGCCCATTGTTACGTTTTAGAGTATCAAACCACAATCTTCCAATAGAGACAGGTAGATGGATACGTAAACCATTACATGATAGATTGTGTTTTTTATGCAACACTAACGACATCGGAGATGAATTCCATTATATTTTTACATGCCCATATTTTCAACCAATTCAGACTTCAATATATACCGAAATATTATCGATCCAAACCAAACACATATAAATTTCACGAATTATTTAATTGTAAAAAAACTGGTGTCCTCCGAAAACTTGCAATATTTTGTAAACATATTATGAATACTTTCAAGCACTCCGGCTCATAGCTTTATTGTATTATTATTGTGTATGCAAACCCAAACCAATTATTTATAATTATATTCCCATGTTCGTTTTATGTAGATATACTTATGTGAATAGTTTTACTCTGTCATCTTGTTAAAAAGTGTGAATTGTTGTATTATATATTGTTCCTCATATGCCGTGGATTACGGCCTGAGAGAAATAAATGTTCAGTTCAGTTCAGTGCACTTGTTACGTAATACCTCCGCGCGACCGTACACATCCAGCCAGGTGCGGAGGCCATGTGGCGAGTAGTTACGTAATACCTCTGCCAGTGCGGTTTTTACAACCGTGATTTGGCGACGATGGCGTCAGTAAGTCTGACGATCAGAGAGAAATATACCGACTCTGGGAGAGGTGGAATATCAGATGATAAGATTCGGTGCCGCGTTGTACCCCCAGGCGATTTCTGATTTTATAATAAATAGCTAGTGTTTTAGAGTTATGGGGAGAAACATTTGGAAGGCGTCCAGGGGGAACGTAGTCCGTTAGGACTTGGTAAATATCATTTCTGCTCTGTTGTATAACTTTGATGTGATTGATGTGACTTTTAATATTTTAATACTGTATTATACCAATATTCTTTAGACAGTGTCTTCGGTCATCTGACGAAGTAAATCGTAGTCTTACTGTTCTATATTTTATACGAGTATTTGGCAATATAAAGCTTAGCCAGTCATCCTAGAAGACCTAGGTAAACTGTAGGTTATTGTCTTTATTGTGATAGGTACCAGTATTAATTCTGTGTTACAAGGTTACTGAAGGAGTAGTTAGGGTTAATTAAAAATTAACCCGTTAGGAATAGAGCTGTAATTCCTTTATTAATTAAGTTCCCCTGGAAGCGTTTCTCAATTATCACACGTTACTGAACGAGTAGTAAGGGTTAATTAAAAATTAACCAGTTAGAAAGAGTGGTAATTCCTTTATTAATTAACTTCTCCTAGAAGCGTTTCTCAATTATCACACGTGTGGGTGTGGTGTAACGGTGAAGTGATTCGCATATTGTGTAACTAGACACCTAGAGATTAACTAATTAAGTGATCAGTTCTGGGTTGTTATTATTGTTGTTATTAATTAACTACTACGGCTGTACATTTGTCAGCGTAGGTTAATACAGATTCCAAAGTGTATTGTGTTTTTGTTGTGTTTCTAGTGAACTAAACGTGCTATAATAATATATACTTTATATAAGATCGTATCTCTGATCATACCTAGACGAGCCATACTAGGGTTTAACCGCCTGTTACAGAGAGATCTAGTAGATATACAGTTAGGAGAGATATTTTGATAATCGTGTTTTATTCAGTTACGGGTATTATAGAATCCCCGTGACAGGAGTAGAAAATTGGGGCGCTCGTCCCGGATCTGAAACGGGACATGCATATTTAAAAAAGTATTGTTTGTAAATGGGGGCTTTATAAATTATTTTTACAAATAACTAGAAGTAGCAACGTTGTTCACTAGAAAATTAATTAATAATAAGTACGTCATATCTAAACATGGATAAGAATTTGCTGGATAGGCCTACGCTCAGTGTAGTGGAGATTAAGCGAGCACGTAAGGCCGAGTTAGTTGAAATCGCGGGTGAGCGAGAAATTGATTTAACATCAGCTAAAACCTTAGGAGATATAAGGACAATTATTATCCAGGAAGTTTTTGGTGATAGTCCTGTTATGGAAGACAGTGAGATTGTTCCAGAGATAGAGATAAATGAGTTAAGTGTGGAACAACAATTAGCTTTTAAAAGACTTGAGTACGAAAGAGAAGAACGTGCATTAGATAGAGAGAGAGAGAGAGAAAGAGAAGAGAGAGATAGGGAAGATAGAGAGAGGGATAGAGAAAGGGAGAGAGAGAGAGAGAGAAGAGAGGGATAGAGAGAGAGAGAAAGAGAAGATAGGGATAGAGAGAAAGAAGAAAGGAATAGAGAATTCCAGTTAGCAAAATTAAAAGTGGAACATAAGTTAAAGTTGAACACTGAAGAAGTTAGACGTGAGGCAGGAAATGGTTTTAACATGTCGGAGGCTTATAGATCAGTGCCTGTATTTGATGACCAGGAGGTAGATATGTTCTTCCAACTTTTTGAACGGGCCGCTAAGTAGCTAAATTGGCCGCAGTCTAAGTGGACATTTTTAGCCGTGTCTAAGTTTAAGGGGAAGGCTAGTGTAGCTTATAATTCAATGAGTGATGAGCGAGCAAGTCAGTACGACCTAGTTAAGGCTGCGGTGTTGAGGGCGTATGAATTACGACCTGAGGATTATCATTTACGGTATAGCGAGTTGAGAAAAACGCAGGGTCAGTCTTATAGTGAGTTTGTGGCTAAGAAGGCAGGGATGTTTGATAAATGGGTGATTTCTCATCAGGTAGAGTCATATACCGAGTTACGGGAGTTGTTGATCTTACAGGACATTAAAAATGGATTACCAGTTAGCTTACGTATTCATTTAGAGGATCGTAATGTCAAAAAGATAGAGGAGGCAGGCATAGTGGCAGATGATTACGTGTTAATACACAAAGCTCAGGCAGTACCGGGTAGCTCTTTACAACAGGGTGATAAGAAGAAATTTCAGCCAGGTTTTTCCAGGGAAAGTAACTATCGGGGAGAGTCATCTAGTTGGTCAGCTAGTCAGGCAAGGAATGCACCTGGTGGGCAAAGTAAGGATAGACCTGCATTATCAGCCAATGCACGAACTTTTCGTCCACATTGCAGTTACTGTAAAAAGGATAACCATCTTATCGGGGACGGTTTTAAAAGGAAACGCGATAATGCGCAAGTGGTCGGTTTAATGAGGTCAGCTCCGTTAGCGAGAGAGTTAATGGTTAGTCCCATGGCAGAGAAAGTAAACCCGTATGTGTCCACTGGTATGGTTTGTGATGTGAAACAAGAGTTGTGTCCTAAGGCAATATCAATCTATAGAGATACCGGGTGTAGTCAGAGTCTGATAACGCAAAAGTGTTTAGCTGGTATTGAAAATTCAGATACGGGACGTAGTTTGGCTTTAACCTCGGTTACTGGAGAAAATATAGTTGTCAGGTTACATAAGGTTTTCTTGTGTTCGAAGTTTGTGACGGGACCAGTCATTATGGGTGTTGTGAAGGACTTGCCTGTTGAAAACATAGGAGTTTTGTTGGGTAATGATTTGACTAGTCAGTGTTGTCAGCCGAAATGTGACCAATTGTTAATGAAAGACAGCCCTTTACCCATAAAAGAGTGTGAGGTTGATGAGATTAGTTATCCTGTGTGTGTAAAGACTAGGGCTATGGCCAGTAGGTTAGCACGGGACCTAGAGGATATTTGTGATTTGTCTGATACGTGTGTGAGCCATGAAATTGGAGTGGATGAGGTTATCAGTAAAATGGTAGATAAGTCAACTAAAGAATTAAATGTGGTGGAACCTGTTGACCTCCCGCAGAGGGTAAATGAACCAGTTGTGTTTGATAGAGGGGACTTACCTTGTATTAGACGAGAGTTAATTCTAGAGCAGGGGGCTGATCCAAAATTGTTGGCAGCTCGCACTACATTGTTAACAGAGGGTGAGATGGAGGATCAGATGTCAGGTTATGATATGGACAAGGGAGTATTAATGAATAAGAGAGTTAGAGATAGGAAGGCTAGGAAGCAACTGAGCCATGCTCAGAGCAAAATAAAATCAGTATTTGATAGGAAGGCTAGGAAGCAACTGAGCCATGCTTAGAGCAAAATAAAATCAGTGTTTGATAGGAAGGCTAAGAGTCGGGAATTTAAACCAGGGGATAAGGTGCTGCTGTACCTTCCCATTAAACGGGGTTCTGTGCAGAACAGGTATTTCGGGCCCTATGTTGTGCGCAAACGGGTTAATGAGACAGGGTATGTGATAAACACTCCTGATAGGGTTAGGAAAAGTAGGTATTGTCACATCAATTTGCTAAAAGGTTATTTTGACAGACTGCCGATAGTTCCAGAGTTACCGGTCCAAATTGAGAGACACTCAATTTCCTGTGATGACGTCAAGACTGCGGAGATCAAGTTGGCCAACGGCCAGATTTTAGCAGACTTGAACCCCCAGCGAGCAAAGTTGACTACGTTGAAACAAGACAATGTTTCCATTTGTCAGAACCTTCCAACGGTTACCAATACCTTAAGCCAAGATGTGCGCTTGGAACCCAACGCTACACCGATTCGACAGCATGCCTATCGGAGAAAACCTGGAAAACGTGCGACGCTGAAAAAGAAGGAAACGAAGTTCCATTGGCCAGATGAATGCGAGAAGTCATTCAACCGTCTCAAGCAGATGCTCTCCTCGTCTCCCGTGATGGCAGCACAAGAGTACCGAAGGCTTTTCAAGCTAGCTGTGGGTGCCAGTGACGTGGGTGCTGGAGCTGTGCTGTTCCAAGAAGACGAAGACGGACTGGACCATCCTAATGAAAGCTTCCAACCAGAGAGTTTTGAGATGGAGTCTTCTTCTGCAAGAATACCCAATTACCATTGAACATATCAAGGGCACATCCAATGTAATCGCTGATGCCCTGTCCCGAAGTTGAACGATATGATAATGTGTTGACATTCTTGATTTCTGTTTTGTTTTTATATATATTATATTTGTATACCAGGGACTCAGAGACTCAGTGTGATTACTGGTAGTCACCTTATTATTACATGTGTTATAAATGCCCGTATGCGTCGGTTAACGCACCTGTTTGTTTTAATGTAGTATATTTCCCTATTCCTAGAGTAGAGGAAATATCCTTTTTGAGGTGGGGGTGTGTGACGGTACATGCTCTTAATTTCTTTTCGCCTGTGGCGATATTAATTGTTTTAGAGGGTCGTGTGCACTTGTTACGTAATACCTCCGCGCGACCGTACACATCCAGCCAGGTGCGGAGGCCATGTGGCGAGTAGTTACGTAATACCTCTGCCAGTGCGGTTTTTACAACCGTGATTTGGTGACGATGGCGTCAGTAAGTCTGACGATCAGAGAGAAATATACCGACCCTGGGAGAGGTGGAATATCAGATGATAAGATTCGGTGCCGCGTTGTACCCCCAGGCGATTTCTGATTTTATAATAAATATCTAGTGTTTTAGAGTTATGGGGAGAAACATTTGGAAGGCGTCCAGGGGGAACGTAGTCCGTTAGGACTTGGTAAATATCATTTCTGCTCTGTTGTATAACTTTGATGTGATTGATGTGACTTTTAATATTTTAATACTGTATTATACCAATATTCTTTAGACAGTGTCTTCGGTCATCTGACGAAGTAAATCGTAGTCTTACTGTTCTATATTTTATACGAGTATTTGGTAATATAAAGCTTAGCCAGTCATCCTAGAAGACCTAGGTAAACTGTAGGTTATTGTCTTTATTGTGATAGGTACCAGTATTAATTCTGTGTTACAAGGTTACTGAAGGAGTAGTTAGGATTAACCCGTTAGGAATAGAGCTGTAATTCCTTTATTAATTAAGTTCCCCTAGAAGCGTTTCTCAATTATCACACGTTACTGAACGAGTAGTAAGGGTTAATTAAAAATTAACCAGTTAGGAATAGAGTGGTAATTCCTATATTAATTAACTTCTCCTAGAAGCGTTTCTCAATTATCACACGTGTGGGTGTTGTGTCACGGTGAAGTGATTCACATATTGTGTAACTAGACACATAGAGATTAACTAATTAAGTGATCAGTTCTGGGTTGTTATTATTGTTGTTATTAATTAACTACTACGGCTGTACATTTGTCAGCGTAGGTTAATACAGATTCCAAAGTGTATTGTGTTTTTGTTGTGTTTCTAGTGAACTAAACGTGCTATAATAATATATACTTTATATAAGATCGTATCTCTGATCATACCTAGACGAGCCATAATAGGGTTTAACCGCCTGTTACAGAGAGATCTAGTAGATATACAGTTAGGAGAGATATTTTGATAATCGTGTTTTATTCAGTTACGGGTATTATAGAATCCCCGTGACACCTCTATAGAACTATCGTCTGTAGACTGTAATTGTTGTTATTTTTCAGGAATGATGTCGGATCATGCTAATGCACCTTCGACAAGTGTTGACAACCGCCAATATCGCTGTATCCTACATATAGGACCCAGCTGTACAGAATCGACTCGTCCATTTTCTACCCAAACATGGGATGCCGTTAGGTGTGCTGCGAAAACCAAGGCTGAGGGTCTCTACAAAAATTCAAAGTACATCCCGGTATGCCAATCGCTTCCAGAAGAGTATGGACAATATGATGTTTACCATAAAAGCTGTTATCGCAATTTCACGGCAGTTGGGAAAAAGACATCAACCGTACGCCCTACTATCCCTACCAGTAAAGCCATTAGCATGATCCGACATCATTCCTGAAAAAATAACAATTACAGCCTACAGACGATAGTTCTATAGAGGCTGTGCATATTTCTGATGGATAAACTGTAAAAAGCTTTAGCAGAGTGTCACGTGATGTCGATGAAGACAAGGGTTGGGGGAAAAAAAGCTCCGCTAAAAAACTCTTTTACACCAGGACCAAGTCACAGATCAGCATTGATTATTTTACAGTGTGTTTATAAGGTATTGGTGACTGTTTTTAGACACTTTTTCAAAACTTTTTATATTGATATTTTAAGTTTTAAGAAAATTCACTAATAACAATAGCGCGAGTAAAAATGTTGCGGTAGCCATCTTGACATCATACCCAAGCCCAGACCCAAGTCGTAATGAAAAGTATTCACATGAAGTACTTTGTTATTGTCTCTAGATCATGCTGCTGTGGGTTGTAAAGTATATCTGTAACAAGTAATACCAGAATATATGATCAACCTATATTGTAGCTACCCAAATCGCTTTAAATGTCGAATCGTACCCATCGGGAACAAACAAAAAAGGAATCACCCCTCTTCCAGCGACTCCAGTTTTGAAATGAGTGCCAGTGGTAGTAATAAAGTTTCAGTTTCGCAAAAGAAAGCTCCGACACGACAAGATGCCAAAAAGGTACGCCAAGAACAAAATATAGAAAACGACGATCAGCCATCGATAAGGTTATTTACTAAGGAAAACCCACAGTTGGATATGAATTCAATAATGGTGCAACTGAAAGAGATAAATGAAAAACTTATTTCAAAGACGATTTAAAAACACAGTTAGAGGCAACAAAAAATGATATCTTGAATCATATGAACGAGCGACTAGAAAAACTTGAATCGCTAGTTTTCACCCTTGAAGTCGAAAAGGACAAACTATTAAAAGAGAACGAAACACTACGTCAGCGGGTGAAAAAAGTGGTTGGTGACAGTCGATCAGCTATTTTTAGCAGCCAACTTGCTATGAAAAAAATTAATGATTTAGAACAGTACACGAGAAAAAACAGTGTGCGAATATTCGGAGTGAAAGACGAGGACAAGGGAGAGACGATAGAACAGACAATCGAGGCTGCTAGGGGAGTGCTGAAGAAGATCGGGGTGAACGTAACAAAAGCCGATATTAACATCGCACATCGGATGGGGAAATTTAAAACGGGCAAAGTGCGACCCATGATTGTAAAATTCACGTCAAGAGTGCATAAAAATCAAGCCCTTTACCACAGACGGAAGCTGAAAGGAACCGGTATCGGCATAAGCGAGGATCTGACCGTTAAAAATCTGGCCTATTTGAATAAACTGAAAGAACACGAAACGGTTTTAACGGCGAGGACAAGAGACGGAAATTTTTTGTGAAGCAAAAATCAAACGGACTGGTAAAACGTGTCAATCCCGCGGACTTTCTGCACGAAGGTAGTTACGACTCGGACACAGAACCTGAATACTATTAGACTGACGAAAGACTGTAAATAGTATCCCGTAGTAACCATTTAGGCCTATTGTATATAAAATGTATTTATGTAATACACGTATAACATGTTTTGAAATCTATAGTCCGCCCCACAGGGAATGCCCTTTTTCATACTATGGAAGTTACTACAAGTTATTAATTTCTTAGCAAATTAATTTGTAAATTTCATACTAAAAATATTTTTTTTTAGAATGATGGGACGGACTATAGCTGTGTGTGTGTGTGTGTGTGTGTGTGTGTGTGTGTGTGTGTGTTTTGAATGTCGTCAAGCACGCGCACGTGCGCGTATTGAATGACCATGTGCAAATATGTTTATGAAGGTGCATATATATATATACGAATGGGTGGTGTTGTGTTGGTTTGTTTGGGGGGGGGGGGGGGTGTGTGTGTGTTTTTTTCGTTGTTTTTTTCTTTTCTCATTTCTATTATTATTATTGCTATTTATTTTTTATTTATTTTTTATTTATTTATTTACTTATTTATTTTTTATTATTATTTTTTTTAAATTATTATTATTATTTCGTTATGTCTTAATGGGTTTTGTTCGTTTCGTTTACTTGCTTATTGGATTTTCTTTACTTAAATATTATTATTATTATTTTTTTTTTTTTTTTTTTTTTTTTTTTTTTTTACATCTACTTCTTATTCGTTCGTTAATTTATTAGTTTGTCTTTTTCTTTTTTTGTGAGTATTAGTTTATAATGTTTAATAAATATAATACATGTTAGATCTTATATAAATTAATACTATATGTACTTGTAGTATCATTGTTTGCTCATTTGTTAAATTATTTTCTTCCCCCTCCCCATCCGCTAAAATGATATATTCATAGATATATTTATACTCACGAATGTTTAATATGCGTATGTAGATTATGTGCTAGTGTATGGTTTTGTATACAACACCATACAACGTTTTATTGCAGAGCCAAGTACTTTTAAAGTATCTATTTACGATTAGTGTCTCTTCTATATAACAAGGCACACTCCAGCAGCGCATGTTATGAGAGAGAGAGAGAGAGAGAGAGAGAGAGAGAGAGAGAGAGAGAGAGAGAGAGAGAGAGAGAGAGAGAGAGAGAGAGAGAGAGGATTATTAATTGAACAAGATTATATTTTAGGGATTGAACTTATTGATTGACTGAAATGTAGTTTGTATTTATCACATTATATACCACTATCTTTCTAAACCAGTTAACCCAATCTATAGGTCTGGGAAAGGGACATCGTGACATCGTTGTTTTAAGATGTCAATCTTTGTTTACCTTTGTTTACATATTTTTTCTTTCTTTGTAAAACATCATATTTGTTAATACTTTCAGCTCTCACTTATCTTATACTTTGTGTAAAGTCTATTACCTTAATTCTAAATTATTACCTGTATTGTTCAAACAAGCTGAATCCACTAACATCCAACTTATGCAAGCATGGAAAATATAATATCCCCGCCATAAATCCGCCATGGCCCTTTTTCAAATAATGACACTTAACTTCCAGGGACTAGGATATCCGAAAAAAAGAAAAGACGTATTAAATTATATAAAATGCAAGAACTTTAATATTTATTGTTTGCAAGATACACATTTTTCGATGGAATTAGAGCCATATATCCAAACCCAGTGGGGGTACAAATGCCTTTTCAACTCGTATTCCACAAACGCTAGAGGAATAGCTATTTTGTTTAATAATAACTTTGAATATAACATACATAAAACTAAATCAGATGGCTCCGGAAATTTCTTTATTTTAGATGTTACAATAGATGAAGAAAGAATAACATTAATTAATTTATATGGTCCGAATTCAGACAATCCCGATTTCTTTCAGTTTATATTGGAATGCATTGTAGATTTTGATAATGATAAATATATTATATGTGGAGATTTTAATTTAGTACTAAATCAACATTTAGATACAAAATATTATTTACATGCTAATCACCCAAAAGCTCAACAAAACATCATCGAAAATATGGAACTGTTTGATTTAAAAGACCCATTTAGAGAATTATATCCAAATCTTCGAAGATATACATGGCGAAAAAAAACACCGCTCAAACAAGCTAGACTAGATTTTTTTCTTATAGCAAATAATTTAATGCCTGCTGTAAAGAAAGTAATAATCGAGAATAGTTATCGTTCAGATCACGCCGGTGTAGTTTTAATTTTAAAATTTAATCAAATGAAAAAGGGTACTTGTCACTGAATGAAACACGATTGTCCAAATGTCTCTCCTAACTGTATATATATTAGATATCTCTGTAATAGGCAGTTATACCCGCTTGTGGCTCGTCTAGGTATGATCAGAGATACGATCTTATATAAAGTATATGTAATATAGCACGTTTAGTTCACTAGAAAACACAACAAAAACACAATACACTTTGGAATCTGTATTAACCTACGCTGACAAATGTACTGCCGCAGTAGTTAATTAACAACAACAAATAATAACAACCCAGAACTGATCACTTAATTAGTTAATCTCTAGGTGTCTAGTTTACACAATATGCTAATCACTTCACCGTGACACAACACCCACACGTGTGATAATTGAGAAACGCTTCCAGGAGAACTTAATTAATAAAGGAATTACAACTCCATTCCTAACTGGTTAATTTTTAATTAACCCTAACTGGTTAATTTTAATAACCCGTACTACTCATTCAATAACCTTGTAATACAGACTTAATACTGGTACCTATCACAATAAAGACAATAACCTACAGTTTACCTAGGTCCTCTAGGATGACTGGATAAGCTTTATATATATATATATCAGAACGGTGAGCCTACAGTATACTGCGTCAGATGACCGGCAGCACCGTCTAAATAATATTGGTATAATACAGTATTAAAATATTTAAAGTCACATCAATCACATCAAGGTTATACAACAGAGCAGAAAATATATAATTACCAAGTCCAAACGGACTAACGTTCCCCCTGGACGCCTTCCAATATGTTTCTCCCCGATATTTCTAAAACCCTAGCTATTTATTCAAAACTCTCAGAGACAGCGAATATCGCCTGGGGGTACAAGGCGGTACCTCACGTATCATCTGAATTTCTACAGCGACCAAGACGGCATATCTTTCTCTTAGATCGCCAGACTCAATGACGCCAAGTCGCCAAATCACGGTTGTAAAAACCGCACTCGCGGAGCTATTACGTAACTACTGGCCACATGGCTCCGCACCTGGGCTGGGTGTGTATTAGAAGTACAGCTCGACAACCGTCGCGCAAAGGTATCACGTAACAAGTTGCCCACCTGGGCTAAGTGCATTTGGAACTGCACACGGCCTTCTAAAACAATTAATATCGCCACAGGCGAAAAGAAATTAAGAGCATGTACCGTCACAGTACTGGACTGTGGAAGTTTAACCATTCACTTCTAACAGATACAGAGTATGTTAAAACAATAAACGAATTAATAGAACATATCAAACATCAATATGCTGTAGCTGTATATAATAATTTAAATTTAAAATCGATTTCAACAGAAGAAATACAATTTATAATAAATGACCAGCTGTTTTTGGAAACATTACTGATGGAAATAAGAGACAAGACAATAGCTTTTTCCTCATTCAAAAAGAAAAAAAATAATGAATTAGAAAAACTACTTTGTGCTGAAATTAAAACATTAGAAGAAAGTGAAAATATTGACGTAGAAGCAATTGAAAAAAAGAAATATGAACTAACAGAACTAAGAAAAGAAAAATTGAAGGGTAGCTATATCAGATCAAGGGCAACATGGATAGAAGAAGGGGAAAAACCATCAAATTAAGTGATAAAGAAGCAGAAGAATTAGAAGGAGATATAAAATATTCTGAAGTATTAACCTTTTTAAAGGGAATGAAAAATGACAAAAGTCCTGGGTCTGATGGTTTTTCTGCAGAGTTCTTCAAATGTGTTTGGATTAACATTGGATATTTTATAGTTAGATCCATTAATTATAGCTGTTCTGTCAAAGAAATGTCTCATGTCCAAAAATTAGGCTAATTACTTGCATCCCTAAAGAAAATAAACCTAAGGAATTTCTTAAAAACTGGAGACCTTTAACTTTGTTAAACTGTACTTATAAAATGTCATCTGGGTGTATAGCTAACAGAATAAAGCAAGTACTAGATAAAATTATAAATAAAGACCAAACTGGCTTCATTAAAGGAAGATATATTGGGGAAAATATAAGACTAATATACGACATTATGTATTACACTGAAACACATAACATACCTGGGTTGCTGTTACTAGTAGACTTTAAAAAAGCATTCGACTCAGTATCATGGTCTTTTATAAATAAAGCACTAGACATATTTAACTTTAAAACTTATATTAAAGATTGGATCAAAACTTTATATAACAATTCTTTATCTCGGGTAATGCAAAATGGGTTTTTGTCTGAACCATTTCATTTATAAAGGGGATGCAGACAAGGGGACCCATTGTCGCCATATGTGTTTATTATATGCGCTGAAATTCTAGCAATTCTTGTTAGACATTGTACATCAATTAAAGGTATAACTATAGATGGAGAAGACTATTTAATATCCCAATATGCGGATGATACCAGTTTCATTCTTGATGGATCACCAGAGTCCCTTCATAGTACGCTAAGAGTTCTAGATAATTATGCTCATACTTCAGGCTTAAAAATAAATCATTCAAAATCAAGCGCTATCTGGATAGGCAGTAAAAAGTTTTCTAAAGATGTTTTTCACCATACTAGATGGAAACTAGACTGGGGGGCAACTGAATGTAAACTACTTGGAATTAAATTCCCAGTCATGTTAGAACATATGGGTGAACTCAACTATGACCCTAAAATATTGGAAATGCAAAAGTTAATAAAAATATGGTCAGTGAGAAAATTAACTGTTTTAGGGCGAGTCACGGTTCTAAAAGCCTCAGTAATACCGAAGTTAACACACCTTTTAATGGTATTACCAAACCCAAACGAAAAAGTAATAAAACATCTGAATACATTATTTTTTTAATTTATTTGGGAGAATAAACCAGAAAAGATAAAACGAACATTGATAACACAAGACTACAAAAATGGTGGTATAAAAATGATAAATATAGATAACTTTCTTATAGCTTTAAAATGTGTATGGGTTCGAAGATTGTTTCAAGAAAACTCAAAATGGATAACCCTATTTAAATCAGTTACAGGTATATCCACAAAGGATCTAATCTTATATGGGGATAATTTTATTGTTCGTAAAACATTGCACATGAAAAATATGTTTTGGAAAGATACTCTGGAAAATTGGGCAGAAATACAACAAAAACAAAATCCGAATAATGTAGAAGACATACTTGGAACAAATATATGGCTTAACAGTAAAATATTAATAGATCATAAACCATTTTTGTATAAAACCTATATTGGTAAAAGCATTATTTTTATAAACGATTTATTAGACGAAAATGGAATTTGTTAAATATATGACCAGTTTGTTGAAAAATACCATACAACTACAAATTTTATCAACTATGCATCATTAATAAATGCTGTCAAATCATTTATATATAAATTAGATCAGTTAAAAGACGATCATTTTAACACAGTGAAAAATCCTATGTACCCTTTAAAACTGCAACTATTATTAAAACGTAAAAAAGGGTTCAGAGATATGTATGACATTTTAAACTTTCAGTATGTAAAGCCAAAAGGACAGATAAAATATAGTAATGAAGGCTTTTTATTTGAACAAACTGACTGGGAAAAATATTATGCTTTACAATTTCGATGTGTGAAAGATTCTAGCCTTCGATGGTTTCAGTATAGATTACTGCAAAACATATTAGCTACCAATACTTTTCTATACAAGATTAACTACACTGATTCTGATATATGTAACTTCTGTAATAATTTTCCTGAAACAATACAACATTTATTTTTCGATTGCAGATTTACTCGAACAAGGAACTATAATTCATTTTAATAAAATTATTATAATGTTTGGTTTGATAAATAATAATAAAAGTGATTTTATAAACTGGTTAATAATTAATATAAAATATCATATATACAGTATGAAAATACAAAAGAAATGTTTAAGTATTAACGCTGTGCATGGCATAATGCAACATAAATTTGAAATTGAAAGATATATTCTTTTAAAAACTTGTAAATACGATGTATTTAATAAGGAATGGGCAACATGGCAAACACTATTTTATTGAGACTTAAAGATAATCTCGACATGGAAACAGCTTGTTTGAAAACAAAATTTAGACTACATTTTAGAATAAATATAATACTTTTAATTTCATTTCTTCCGTATATATTTCTGGTAGATGTGAATATATATACATGTATAATATATATGTGTATGCATTTATGTATGTGGGTATCTCTATGGATATACTGTCATATATGCGCAATTATGCACGAAGTAACTCTGTTCCTTCTTTCGTTTCTTATTTCTTTTTTCTTTTCCTTTTATTCTTTTCTTTTTTCTCTATCTTTCTTTTCAATTTAGGTCAGTGCCCTAGAGGAGTTTAAAGAATATTTCTTCATACTAGATATGTCTATGTAATTACCTGTATATGTTACTACTAATATATATATGCTATGTATTGTAGTAGTGATTTAGGGCTCCAACCCTAACACTACGTATTCTTCTGGGACAATAAAAAAAAAAAGTATGTAAAAAAAAGAAAAAAAAAAAAAGAGTAAAAGCTTTGGCAAATATATATAAAATAACTTTGGCAAATATCTGAGGCAAATATCTGTAAATTCACTTTTGAAGTAAGAAAAGTGGCTATTTTGAAAAAAAGTACAAAGTTTCATCCAATTTTTTAATGTACAAAATTTGCTCTATAAAGTTACCAGCTATCCTAAAAACTTTCCTAGCGTCTTGGCTAAGAAATAAAGGCATTAAATTGATTTTGTTTGAAAAGATTTATTTTTGGTGAATTTTTCTTCACATTTGATCTCTAGATTTGAGGCAATCGTCAAAATCGGTGACCTTTTGACCTCTGGTGACCTAGTTATCAAATTGCATATTCCAGTTGAACAAGCTCACCAAGACAAACATTTTGAGTGGTAGTATGATGCAGTAGAGTAAGAAATAAAGAATTTACAGCAGTTTATGTTTCCCCATCCCCATAATCTTCGGTGAAAATATGTGGTCACGAAATATGAGAAAAGTGCACATTTTTCAGTAAAGCACAGGATACAACTTGCAAGACTGCCAATTCCTCATGCCCCGGGATGGGCTACACCAAGAAATAGCCGCAGAAATTTTGCAACAGAAAACATGATTAAAGTGGTGTCAGCTCCTGGACTATAATAATAATTATGATGATGATGATAATAATGATGATAATGATAATGATAATATCATCATCAGCAGCATCATTGTCATCACAGTGTAACCATTGAGGCTGATTGATAACACAATGGGTCTAACAGATCGATGGTGTCGTGGTGAAGCCGTCGGACGTAATGGTAGGTACTGGGTTCGCAGCCCGGTACGGGCTCTCACCCAGAGCGAGTTTTGACGACTCAGTGAGTAAGACCACGACACCGACTTCTCTCTTACTAACCCACTGTCCTGGACAGAGACCCCAGATAGATGAGGTGTGCCCACTTGAACCTTAATTGGATATAAGCTAAATGATAAATAACCCATGATTGATGTTTTGTGCAATTTAGAGATTGAAGTGCTTTCATAATATATTGCCATTTTCAGGATTTGGTTTTATATAAGCACAAAAATAGAATCAATCATCTGTTTAAATTGATATGTATCTACTTAACGTCAACGCATTATGTAAGTTAGGAAAATATTTATAGTTTAATAGACGAAGATCTAGTTATAAAATTTATATTTTACGCATTTTCAGGATTGTTTAGTGTTGTATATCTTTTTACGTTCTCCTTATTATAAGTTGTTATTCATACATGCTATGTTTAGTGTTGTAATTACATATAGTTATCTACTCTTAACGTCAATTGTTATTATTACATGTAACCGATTAGGAAATATTTATATGTTTAATTCAATCTGGAAAATCTAGTTATCAAAATTTGTACATAAAACCGTCTTTCAAATTGTTTAGTGTTGTAACCACACAAAGGCCGTGGTATGTGCGTTCCTGTTTACAGTGTATATAAAAGGTCCCTATCCGTAGGAAATGTTTGACATCCAACAGCCGATGATTATATACAATGCGTGCTTTAGTGGTATGTAAACAAACACAATCATTCTGTAGGAAATTTCGTTGCCTCCTTGTAAATGTTCATATTATTCGCTGATTAGTTGGATGTATTTACTTCTAAAATATCACCGTTGAAACGTTTTTGAAGCAAAATTCACGCTTGTGTAAATAGTATGTCCTAAATGCTGTTTATATGGGTGTGACACCGACAGGAATGCCGAAGTAATCACGGCAACTATGCTGAACGATGAATCTTCGCAATGTACACGTTATCGAGCACCAATTGTCGCTTATTACTTATTTTCAAGTAATGTGACCTTTCGTTTTATAACATAGACAATTTATTCCTATAAAAAGGAATACAACTTTTGTGCCTTCTTCTGGCCTGGAATTCATATTGTTATTATTAATTGTTGTTGTTATTGATGTTACATAATTCTTATCTTAAACTGCGTTAAATTGGACATTCCTGAGTTTGCTACATTGTAAGATGTTTCCTACTTATAAAATAGTTCTACGATTAAACTTGCATATTAAATTGATTTTCTTGTATAGAATATCAGTGTCTGTATATTCAGTGTGTTTCTGGTTGTCTTAATATTTGTAAGAAGCCCAAACTGGATTTTGTCTTCAAATAATTTCGTACGTACGAAAAAATAATATTTTACAAAATAAAATGAAATTTAACCTAGTACAAATATTAAAACGATCAGAAACACTTTTAATATACAGCCACTAATATTTTATGCAAAAAAATATATTTGATATGTAATTGCAATCGTTAAAAAGTCTCTTGTAGTCGATAACATCTTAAAAATTGTAGCAAACTCAGGAATGTCCCTTTAAAAACTACGGTCAGAGATTAAATACAAAACACAACAAAACAAAATAGCCTTATTTCGTCCAAGAATTTCTGTTATTTCTTTTGTAGTTACTATATGTTGTGTTGAAAATGTCATTTTTCATAAATGAAGTCAAAAGTCAAATATAATGACAAACATCCTTTATTTTCATACCAATTTCTGCAAATGGAGGACAAACGTTCAGTGAAGTGACAAGAAGATTCAGTGTAATGAGTGTGTGGGGATACTGTAGTATTTCACTTCATGTTTTGACGCCCAATAGCCGAAGTATGTTTCGTGCTGGGGTGTCGTTAAACATTCATTCATTCATTCATTCATACTGTAGTTTTATAATGTGCAACATGTCCCTGCTCTCTTATAGCGTGTGTGTTGTTTTGTTTGCCGTGTATTGTTCAACTGCTGAATATACAGCTTTATTATCCACATGGTTCAACATAACCGAATTAATAATAATCATACGAAGCACACGTGTAATAAGTGTAATGACGTAATTTTGGGAAGTGACGTCATAACATGACGTTGCTTATCCAGTCATAAACCAGACCGTGCATTTGCAATATGATGTCATTTCGTCATCTCCTTCTAGTTGTGGCTGAAACATTTTGAGTTGGGTCTTGTTATTCATAAAGAAAACAACAATAATAATATGGATAATAAAGAAATTATTACACTCGCGTGTGAGTCGTACTGATTTTACGAAACTCGAGTCAGGATTCATGTATTATCCTCTCTCTCGTTCGGGCAATAGAAAATCCTGACACTCGTTTCGTAAAAGCAGTACGACACACACGCTCGTATAATAATCTCTATGTAAGTAACCTATAAAACACTGATGCATTAGCTAATTATTTCTTAACTTGTTTTAACTAAGCCTCACTTTCATATCATGTACATGAAACCTAACTGGATAATATAATTTTAAAAGGCAACAGGCTTTTGTAAGTAAAATACCAAATGCTTTCTAATAATATGTATTAAATGACATTTTGCATTCGTCAGTGAGCCAAACGTTCATAATGATGATGGCCATCGTGTATTCGCATACCATTTTGTGTAACTAAATTAAATTATGATACATTAAGTATATAAGTTAAGGGCAAATATTCAGTGTGGAAGGCTGTTTTATAATGTGCAACATGTCACTGCTATCGTGTAGTGTTTGTGCTGTTGTGTTTGCCGTGTGTTGTTCATATGCTGAAGTTACAGCTGTAAGTAACATATTTTATTTTGTTCTTAGTTTTATCTGTCCTGGACCAAGCCACTGGCTATCCAAAGACCTGGCCCGCAACAGACATGCCTGAAACCTTAGTGGTATATGGGCATGTTAAAAATACTCACTCACACACTTAGTCTCAGTTTCATTTCATGTACATGGAACATAACTGAATAATATAATTAAAGTTTACAAAATCTGAATGACAAAACCGTTATCCGTCATCAAGACCATATCTTTGCACAATGCAGAGTCGAATGGGCATTTAGCAAAATAGTGGTCGATTCCATGAATAGGTTTTTGTGACTAAAAAAATACCCCAAATCCTGATTTAAAAGTTATTTTGAAATGTAATTTTTATACAGACGGCAATACCTTTTAGCACTTTTAAAGTATTTATTAAATGGACTATAGCAAGTGTGCAACCTTTGTAAGCTGTTTCCCACTTGAACATAGTCTAGCACCCCCCCCCCCCCCCCCCCCTCAATAATCCAATAACTTCTATACGTTTTATGGCTTATTATTACTTATGCGAAGTCTGTTTTTGTACATATTCATTATATATCTATATTATGAAATTTATCTGTATTATACGGTTTGCATAAAGCTACAAGTTATTTAGGCTACACCATTTACAAAAGCATGCTACATTATTGGTGTTACAATGTCAACGAGGTTAAATGGAAATCTTACTAACGCATGCAGCGCCACTATAGCGCGCAGAGGCAAAAGCGTTAACTAGCGTAGATTAAAGTACGGGCATGCGTGTTCTGGTTGGAGTTGCCAGGGCCGTAGCTAGCCATTGAAATGTTTTTATTTGATGACTATGAATGCATACGTCAATCATGGAGTGTCACCCAAGTACGATTGCTTAAATGTCAATAAACCTAGTGCGTAGACCTCGACTAATTTACATCTAATTTGCAAAGTTATCAAATTCTTAAAGTATGTGATCTGAAAATTATCACATACTTTGATTGCACTGAAAATCTAAGATATTATAATATATATATATATATATATATATAGATATAGATATAGATATAGATATAGATATAGATATAGATAGACAGATAGACAGACAGACTACAACTAAATTAATTGTGTTTCAAATGGAATGCTACTTTATTCAGCAATGACCACAGACTACAACTAGATTAATTGTTAATAGGAATGTTACTAGACTTTGAATTCAGCAATAACCACAGACTACAACTAGATTAATTGTTAATAGGAATGTTCCTACTCTTTGAATTCAGCAATGACCACAGACTACAACTAGATTAATTGTTAATAGGAATGTTCCTACACTTTGAATTCAGCAATGACCACAAAGTACAACTAGATTAATTGTTAATAGGAATGTTACTAGACTTTGAATTCAGCAATGACCACAGAGTACAACAAGATTAATTGTTAATAGGAATGTTCCTTGACTTTGAATTCAGCAATGACCACAGAGTACAACAAGATTAATTGTTAATAGGAATGTTACTAGACTTTGAATTCAGCAATGACCACAGACTACAGCTAGATTAATTGTTAATAGGAATGTTACTAGACTTTGAATTCAGCAATGACCACAGACTACAACTAGATTAATTGTTAATAGGAATGTTACTAGACTTTGAATTCAGCAATGACCACAGACTACAACTAGATTAATTGTTAATAGGAATGTTACTAGACTTTGAATTCAGCAATGACCACAGACTACAACTAGATTAATTGTTAATAGGAATGTTACTAGACTTTGAATTCAGCAATGACCACAGACTACAACTAGATTAATTGTTAATAGGAATGTTACTAGACTTTGAATTCAGCAATGACCACATACTACAACTAGATTAATTGTTAACAGGAATGTTACTAGACTTTGAATTCAGCAATGACCACAGACTACAGCTAGATTAATTGTTAATAGGAATGTTACTAGACTTTGAATTCAGCAAAGACCACAGACTACAGCTAGATTAATTGTTAATAGGAATGTTACTAGACTTTGAATTCAGCAAAGACCACAGACTACAGCTAGATTAATTGTTAATAGGAATGTTACTAGACTTTGAATTCAGCAATGACCACAGACTACAACTAGATTAATTGTTAATAGGAATGTTCCCAGACTTTGAATTCAGCAATGACTACAGACTAATGACTAGATTTTTTTTTTTTAACAGGACATGTCAAAGCGAAGTTATGAAGCACTTGAAGAAAAATACAACAAACTTCTGCAAAACGTGGAGAAAAATAATCAACAGCTAGAAAGGGTAAGATCTACTTCAAACTGGTTTTAAACTTAAACTTTATTTTACAAGCAAATGCAATATTAGATATAAAATCATTAACATTGAAAAAAATATAATCAGATAACATTTTGACAATTTTGTTGCTGACACGAAATACCAGTTAGACTAAAAGAGAGGTAAATTATATACAAAAATATTAATCTAATGGTTAAAAATAAATGGTTCGATTAATATTGTATACACGTTACAAGGATTTGATGTGCAACATTGACATCACGTATCATTATTCTAGATTCGTAATTTTTATGAAACACGTTTATCCATTGTTTTATTGATTTAAAAAATGTCTAAATGAAGCTCCAGGAAAGAAATCAAATGTTGTTTTCAAAATCAACCAATACCAATCAATAGGGATTTTATACAGTTCTGTGTGTCGCATAATATAATGGATTAATCTTATGCTTTCTCCTAGATATCGGCTTGTAATAAAACTGGTCTGATCTCTTGCAATTATTTTAACCAAAACGTTTCAAATTCTGTTAGCAATGCAACCAGAAGCGATTACATATATATATATATATATATATATATATATATATATATATATATATATATATTATATATATATATATATATATATTATTAACATGTTCTTGGCCTCCAATTTGTGAAAAATCTAACCAAAACGTTAAGTTTTATTCTAGAAATAGGTTTAATGGCATCGTGAAAGTTTTTTGATTCCATACTGCAAAAATATTTAGTAGGTTTGTCACCTTCTCCAATCCACTTGACCTTAGATCCGATATTTTCACCACCTTCTAATTTTGTTTTCATTTGCAATTGTTTGCATCGTATTAAATGCAGAATATATGGTTTTTCCACATAACGTCTAAAAAAAAGTTGATCATTAATTGTAACGTGAATGTGTTGGATCAAATCTGATTAAAACCATCTGTAGACCACCTTGCTGATTTCAATCAGATTGTGTTCATTGTAGTCTTGTTTTTAATTATTACTCAGGTCCCCGACACTACCACATTTGTTTCTATAGTTGATAAACTTGATTATAAAAAACCCAGCAATAACAAACAAAAAACAACCTACCAGCAAAACAAAACAAAGAAAAACAAAACAAATGACTCAAGATGACATGTTTTCTCCAGATCACATCAGGATTAAGACGTTTGTGCAGCGATTTAACCGACATGTCTAAAGAGGGGAAGACGTACACACCTGTTGAGAGTCCAACAAAAGATAAAGTACGTAACCATAAAAATATACAGATAAAATACAGAATATATATATATATATATATATATATATATATATATATATATATATATATATATATATATATATATATATAATATGAATAGAAAATCCTTCTATGTTGCTGGCAGAAGCCTCCTTTAAAAGTCATATATCCCTCTTTAATTCAAATTTTCGCATGTTCAGGCTTCATATATATATTATATATAGATATATATATATATATATATATCTATATATATATATATATACACACACAGAGTTAAAATACGTAATAAAATGTATTTACTTATGTTGATAATTGTTTGAATTGCATTAAAACAACCTCTGGCTGTCTCCCCCCACCCTCTTTTCAGAGGAAATTATTGCTATTTTGTTGGTACTGTGAAATATAAACACACACACACACACACACACACAGAGAGAGAGAGAGAGAGAGAGAGAGAGAGAGAGAGAGAGAGAGAGAGAGAGAGAGAGAGAGAGAGAGAGAGAGAGAGAGAGAGAGAGAGAGAGAGATTTTTTATTTACGAAAAAAACACATTCTTAAAAGGACTAACTTGAGATTTTAGCCCCAGCAAGACTTCGGTTTGTTCCCACAAAATACATACTGCTTTTTCCTTTGTTTTAAAACACAAATTTACCGTAACATGTTTTAAACAAAAAACATTACACGAATAAATACATTTGGAATGACCTTTCGTCAAATTATTTAAATTTTCCTGCCTGCCTCCCTACCCATCTACCTACCTACACATACATACCTACATACATACATACACACACACACCCACCAACTCACACCGACACATATACATATATATTACACACACACACACACACACACACACACACACACACACACACACACACACACACACACACAGTCTCACACACACACATACACACATACACACACACACATTACACTCAAAAATAAATTCCGCTTGACTAAAAGTGAAAACGTTTTTATTTAAAAAAAGAAACTAAATTTATGAGAATAACCTTTAAACTAAAGTCATTATAAAGGACACTTCAAAGGGAAGGGATCTGGATCCGCCATTGATAAGAATCCGTACACTGGATGTGTTTATATTGTATTGCAGGATGAACACCCTCTCAAGCTTCAAGCCAAACTAGCTCGGGCTGAAACAACAGCCGACAGTATCCTGTACGTTGTAGAATATGAATCACCATCAGAACCCTTCGTGCTGTGGAAGCATCCATCTACCATGCGTTATATGGAAGTCATTTTCTGTAAGTTATGAATCGATACTATATGAAAGTGATCACACACATGACACCATAAACGTAGTCATGTATAATATAAAAACGACACCACTGGAGCACATTGATTTATTATTTTCATTTCATTTTAACTTATTTTGGTGCTTATGCCCAATTAAGGTTCAAACACGCTGTTCTGGACACACACACACACACACACACACACACACCTCAGCTATCTGGGCTGTCTGTCCTGGACAACAGTATTGGTTTATTAATCACCGGCTATTGGATGCCAAACACTTGAGAATGTTGACATATTGTCTCATAGAAGCAACCCGCTACACTTTTTCCATTAGTATCAAGATATCTTTTATATGCATCATCCCACAGACAGGATAGCACATACCACGGTCATTGATATACTAGTCGTGGTGCACTGGCTGGAACGAAAAATAGCCCAATGGGCCCACCGACTGTATAATGTAATTTCTGATATTGTGAAAGTTGTTATATATTATATATATATATAAGATACACATTGAATGCAATGGATTTATTCCATTTTAACGTGTGTAGAGGGATTCATTTTAGTGTGTGTGTGTGTGGGGGGGGGGGGGGGGGCATTTAATTGCAATATTTCGATCGGCTTGGTGTTTCTTGGGAGATTAACTAATGCATGTTTGTGTATTTTTGAACCGTCGAAGGAGCATGGTGCATGTGTGCCCAACTTTTACTTTTCTAATTCTACGAAAAAAAGTTTTTTCTCCCCTTGTCACCTAGAGTGTTTGATCTCCTACGTGACACGTGGTTCGTATGGGCCTAGTCACTTCTGTTTTTGCTCGTACTATTAAAAAATCGTTTAAAAGGTAGTAGTCAGTGTAGTTGTTTGACATATATAGTTACACGTAAATAATAATGTTCTTTTAATTTGGCGTTGGATACGGTACGTAAATATTGTAATATAGGCAGGGTCTTCTTTTCACAATTAACACATAGTAGATATAACGATATGATGAACATAGTATAATGGTGGTCGTTATAACGAAGTCGATGCATTATTGATATCACACTTATTGGTATGATATGCCTAAATTTAGTTAATGCAAGGCAAAAACGATAACTACTTTTCTGACTCTTTAAAGATGATTACATATGTAGTCTTAGAAACGTTCACAGTAATTTGTTTGAAATATAGCGTTTACTTTTGTAGCAACCAAAAGTGATGTCATAACCAACGAATTTGATGGAAAGCGCGGGAAAACAACTCTTCTGACTTCAGACAAAGAAAAATTACACCCGATAGTTACTATAGAAACTGAATTGGATTACATCTCACTTAACCTAGTTTTACCAAAGAATAACAAATCTGTTCTGGTTGAACAAGAAGTGCCAGCAATAGAGATGGAAGTCATCACGGATCAAGAGGAGGCGTCTTATACAGATGGTGATATAGTAACATTTAATGTAACAGTGGCAATGGCAGACACATCAGCTTACTCATTAAGAGCCCTCACGTGGGATTTTATCACAATAAACCAATCTTCCACACCACCATCGTTGGCTATAATATATGAACATGAACGTGAAAGTGAAAACATATTCAGTTCAATGGTAAAGGCGGTTCAGACTGATGCACAAATCACACACGTGTACACAACAGACACTGGAAAACTTGATGTTGGCGGAATTTTATATTTCAATGTATACACTCATAAAAAAAGGAAGACCGATGACATTTTGATCGAAACAGTAAGTGGAGGTCGTAGTGTAATATTAAAACAAGTCGGGTACACGGGGCCATTTCCAGACGATTTTGCAAGCTTTTACAATTTCAACAAATACGAACCACACCGCCAATGTAGGAAACACGACAAATGCGTTATAACATGCCGAGCTATTGA
Source organism: Gigantopelta aegis (assembly GCF_016097555.1). Lineage (NCBI taxonomy): Eukaryota > Metazoa > Mollusca > Gastropoda > Neomphalida > Peltospiridae > Gigantopelta > Gigantopelta aegis. The sequence continues at coordinate 24,009,768 of NC_054704.1, forward strand.
CGCCAGGGCAGATCCAGATCTCATCCGGCTGGTCAGTGAAGATGGTCTCAAGCCAGAGTTCCCTACAATCCAGAAGACTGCGGGTTATTTACATGATTCATTCTTCCTGGTTGAAAATATGACTCTGGACAAAGAAGGCGAGTACCAGTGTTTACTTGGGACACCAGTAGCAGCTTCCACCCAAGTAACACTTACAATGAGAGAACCAGTCAAAATTTTGAACACTTCTGGCATTATCAACCGAACACAAAAGGTAACTATGCATGACTTTGTTTTCGTTATTCAACATAACTTACATACCAATCCGACAATGATAACAATGGAATAAATGATATTTTTCATATATTTCAAATATAAGTGCA